>NC_134466.1:43443180-43746425 GCF_047948215.1 Lycorma delicatula
CTATTTTCAGCGTGACGTCTGTACGTAAGAACGTATATATCTCGCATAACTCAAAAAAAAAAACGATTAGCTGTCAAATTTTGGATTTACGATTGTTGTAACATCTAGATGCGCACCTGCCCTTTTGTTTACAATTGGCTTGACCAAAAAGGTCAAAATCAAAACAAAATTTGTATATTGACTTTTTCTTAACTGTAGTAATAAGCCTTCATTGAGAGTTTTTCAACCATACATTATAAGTGGTACTTATTTCCATTGGTTCAAGAGTTATAGCCAAATAAAATTTTAATTAATGAAATATTTGGATCTTACAAGAGGAAGGCACATCGGTTCTAATCCGACTTCAGCTCCTTTTATTTTAATTATTCTTTTAATTTAAATATATTGATTTATTAATAATTATTAATCTCTGACTGTAAAAAAAGTACAATCAATAATAATTCAATAATAACAATAAAGAAAAGGAAATGAAAAAAATCAGAAGTTATTAGAGAAATAAAATTTTATGAACTCTTCATTAAAAAAAAAAAAAAAAAAAAAAACTGTATATGTAATTTAATAGGCGTGCAAGGAAGTCATGTGGTATCCACATCAGTTTATTTTTTTATGGAGAATATAGCCGGTCAGGGTTCACTACGCTAGCTTTACCGTCTAGCCAGGAGGCTCTACCCACTGGACCCTCGACGCGACCGTATTCTCATGTTTGTTAGTATATTAATTATTTTACAGATATATTTTAAAAAAATAAGTATTGTGTGTTCAGAATTATTTTTTTGAACATTTTTTATGTTCAAAATATGTTTAAAGAGTTAGTAGATATAGAATTTAATAATTTTTAATAGAAATATAATTAACGCTAGCCATATTGATAATAGAGAGTTGGCCTTCTTCTTTTTTTACTCGTTTTTTTTTTCGTTTGAGCTTGTTAGTTGCCAGTGTAACAAATAAGAAATGAATTTATTATTTAGCAGAGACTTTCCGCTAAATAAAGTATCCATTTTATTTTACTGCTAAATATTAACTTAATAATCCGTTTCTTTTATTAATAAAATTAAATAAATATAAAATATAAGTAATAATAATCTAAGCTTAGAAATTTAATTAAATAATCTGTCAATTAATTGAACACAGACTGCTTCTAGCGGAAGAGAGTCGTGGAGGAAGTCGTGCACAGCTGCCTGGAGCACCATCATTGGTCTGCTCTGTGACAACAGCAGCTAAAAAATGTGAGCACATGCAACAAACAATCCCTCGCACCATAATTTTTTATACAGAGTAATAATACGTGGGGCTTCGTCGCGGCTTCACTCACTAAATCATTCGTTCTCAAAGTGAGCGATAATTTCCCCTTGTGGGAGCTGGTGGCCTTCAGGGGGGGGGGGGGTTGGAAGAAGGCCCATAGAAATTTGGGGGCGTTCAGGCGGTCTAGAAAGACGATGTCTAATTAAAAAAAGGGTAAAAATTATGTTTTCCTGATATTTAAAAATAAAATTAAATACCTACTACACTAGTACAAAAAAATTAAAAATATTAATTGCAATTGCTGTTTTTAAGAACGTATCTTAAAAATTGCAATTGCAATTATTATTTTTAACAGATGGTAAGTTTAAAAATGTTGGGAGCGCTAGAAAGTTTCTGATTCTCAATGTGGACGGTGGGCGAAAATGTATAAGAATCAGTGATCTAAATCGTTACTTGCGTTTCTCGTCGCGATCAATTTTTTTTTAATTTTATGTACGAATTGCGTGTAACCATTATACCTGATATTTCTAACATATAGGCTGACTTTTTTGAAACTCGCATTCATAGTTCACTCAAATTTTGACCAAATTTTCGGCATTTTTGGTCAATTTTGTGCTGACCAAACTGAATAATCCCATTAAAGCCCATCAGAGCTATGAACAGGGGTGGGGGAGGTGTGACGACTGGAATCGTCACAAGGTGGGCGTCTTCCACTACAGGGGTTGGGATGTTGTTCTGAATAAATTACAACATAACGATATTTTTATAAATTAAGCTGGCTTTAATTTTCATTTATCATTATTATTCTTAAAAGGGTATGTTTAATGAACACAGTGGGTTCCTAGGGATCAGAGCCCTCTGGTTAGACGGAAAGGACGAGCAAAGTGAGCAATGCCGGCTAAATATTCTCTGACCGCGACTGTAAACACAGCGCGAGCGAAGCCGAGGAGGGGATGCTAGGTTGAGGATTGTAATACATTTTTTTCTTTATTTTACTGGGCCCTTGCTTATCAGTTTATATGGATTATTTTATTTCATTAATAAAATGGATTAGTTTATCAATAATTGTTCAATTTTCTTATATTCCTTTTTTTTGTTTTTATTTATTACAGCGTTGGGAAACAATTCGTTGTTCATCATATATTCCTTTTAATTCTTAAAAAATCAAGTTTATATTTTTATTTTTTTATTGATAAATTAATCAAAATATCCGGGTTTCAAAAACAGTTCAAAGTCCATTTTATCCCAAAATCATGGAATTTTAAAAATCTAGAAACTTGTTTTTAGATATATACGTAAAGATTATAAAAACCAAAAATCAAGTTGATATCTTCATTTGTTACAGAGAAATTATAATAATAAATTTCATTGTTACTCTATTTTAACGCTTTAAACTTGGAATTTCAAAAAATCCTTTCTTGGTATACACTTACACCTTAAATAGAACATGTATACAAACTTTCATAAATTTATTTTCAGTATTTTTTTTATGGGCTATGATGAATCAGACAGTCTAGTCAGGACGATTTGCTTTGTATCAGATATAAATAAGATGTATTAATACATATCTTGGATGAATTGAAACCTCTGGCTTTGGGTTTAAATATTTTCAAACTAAATATTTGTAATAATTAACCAAACTTGGTTTCTTTATATGTAGCTTTCTCTGTACGCATGTTTATCTTTCAATACAAAAACTTAGAAAGTGTATAAATATTAATTTAAAAAAAAATTATTTTTCGTTCTTAAAAAATATACATTAATTTTTAACAATCAGTCGTGGGTAATGGAAGTAAGTTGTAAAAATTATTTAAATTAATATTATTAAAATTGTGCAACCAGTTTATGAGTCTAAATTTGTTTTTTGTATAGATGTTTTTATTATGGAGGCTGTTGCTATTTGAACATTATAGAAAGTTGGTAACTTGGTGGGTTAAAGCATTTACTTGTTTAACGCGTCTTTCTCATTTCTGTCTGTTTATTATTATTATTATTATTCTCTTACGCAATATGTTTTCAAAACTGAAATATGTTGAACTTATAACTTCCATTACCTTAACAATAATAATAACAATTTCAGGCTTTACTTTACGGTTTTATAAGTATAAATTTTATACTTTATTATTTATATACATAGTTTTTATTTTTTTATTAGGAGGGTTGTATAAATTATTTTACAAAATTATAATTATGATAATGCAATTTTATTAAAATAATTATTACGCTTACCAACTTTTTTAATTTACATTTTCTCCCTTTTCCCTTTCCCCCTTCCTTTTCCCCTTTTATATTTTTTCCCTTTCATCCCTTTACTTTTCCCATTTTCTCCTTCTCATTTTTCATTTTTCAATTTCCCTTTCCATTTCCCCACATTTCTCCCCCTTTTCCATTCTTTCCATATTTATCTTTTCCCGTTTTTATTTCACTTACCCCTTCCTCTTTCTCTCTTACCCATTTTATTTTTTCTCCTTTCCTCTTTCCTTTGCCTTTTCTCCTTTTACCCCATTTTTCCCTATTTCCCTTTTCCGATTTTTCCCTTTCTCCCTTTTTCCCCGCGCATAAATCGGTCCAGTAGTTTTTTAATCTATAGCGGACACACATATCGGAAAAATTGAAATGGAATCGTAAAATATTTAGTATAGTATGTGTTGCTTTTACGTCCAACAGATAGAGCTGTTTCTAAAAAAAAGCATTTTATTACCTGTCACAGGTGTGACACTTAATTATATAAATAGGAGGTATATAAAAACATGCAGATATTCGAATGGAACGTTGTGTAAAAATTTCAATGCAATCGGTGGAGAACTTTCGGAGATTTAAGATTTTGAACAAACGAACGTTTACATTTTTATTTATATAGATAATCTTTTTATCAATTTTTTTTCTTTTTAAAGCATTTATTAAAAAAATTAATGATAAAACTGTTTTAAGAACAATTATGTTTCAACAATAATAATTTCACACATGCACACGCACGTGCACATATACATAAAATAACTTGTTAATGAAAAACGTTTTCTTTGACCACCAAAATCCTCTCTAATAATTTCCTGGCGAATATAATTACAATAGCTGAATTAAAGGAAAAAGTATAGTAATCATGATAAAAAGCTAGATATTGGGTTTTTTACAAAGTGTTTTTTTTTTGGGACCAATAAGTTAATCTACAGAAAAACCTATGCATGATCGTAACTATGTGTGTGTATGTATGTTGCACTATATTTGACCTTGTATCTCTTAATTGAGCGAACTTATTTTTTCAAATATTTATATGTATAGAATAGATTTTTTTTTTCGAAATTCGTTAAACTGGTGCGGCTATATCGCGAAAAAATCAATTTCAGATAGAACAGTTGGATTTCGGAGAAAATTTTATCGAAGCAACTTAGTAATCTATGTGTATACATATAAATAATTCAAAAAATAATTTAAAAAAAATCAAACCCCCGTTTTAAAATTTTAAATATATGTTTTTGTCTGTTTTTCTCTATCTCACTTTAGTTAAAATATTTCTTTTTTTTTTTTGCAAGTTTATACTACATATATAGAACTATCAAAAAACGTCCACAAATGTCTTCATTTATAGACCCCGAACCTAAAATTTAAAATTTATTTAAAAATATTATTATTTTATTTTAGCCTTTAGTGATGATGATCTTAGATTTAGAGAAAATTTTACTTATGTAAATTTCTTTCGTTTACTCTGTATTTGAATATTTTTAGAAAAATGACCCAAAAATTTACATTCTAATACTTATTTCCTTATTTTAAAACTACAGTTTTCTACAAAAAAAAAAAAAAATATATATATATATATTTTTTTTTCTTGTACGGTATTAGAAGTTGAAAACAACTGAGAGCCATTAATGAAGGTGATAAAAATACATGGCAGGTTTAAACTACTAAACCCAGGTGAATCTAATAAAACAGCCTAACGTGAGATCAGAATATTCTTAGAACAAAAGAACACAAATTTTTACGTAAACGTTGGAAATTATTTCCTTATAACCTTTACATTTTCTTCCATATTGGCTGCAAATACTGAAAAAGATTACATAATATGATAATATAGCTGAATTTTCTACCAAAATACTAGAAATAATTGAAACTAATTATTTGTTTAGATTAATGATTTTTCACGGATGGGGCAACCTGTGATTATATGGGGCTTAAAAACCCTAAATTCTCCATTTAATATATAAAAAAAGCCCAAAATTCAATGAATCCGTATTTTACTCTACGACCGTGGAATAGGACTCACTTTTTTATACAACCACCCGTTACCAACGATATATCTTGATATGCTTAAGAATAGCATAGTTCTTAATTGGCATGTTGGGAAATTTTTTCCCAACATGCCAGTGATCTATTTCACTAGGCCAACTATGTCCACAAGTACTAGATAAAATATGTCGTTGATTTCGCCTCAACCACTGGCAAAAAAAAATCGCCGGACATCACATCCTGAACCCCGTAGGGGAGTATTCCCCTACGGGGTTCAGGATGTGAAGGCGGGTGTATACCCGCCTTGTGACGATCCTGGTTGCCGCACCACCCTGTCTGTTTCAAGCCTTGATGAGTATTACCGGAAGTCGTCTTTTAGACCCTTTAAACTTGATAACACAATACTGTCTTCAGTCTGGCCATTGTCAGGATGCTACCACAGCAAATCTCACGGCATATATTTCTATCAGTATATTTACACAACCAATATTTCCTTCGTATAGCCTGTCCAACCACGACCACCTATCATAACTTTACAACCCTCAACTATCAAATTAACCGATTCGTGAAGGCGCAATCTCCGTGCCTTCCTCTAACACTGAAGGTTTCACACAAAATTTCTTCCTACATCTAACTACAAGTAGATCATTATTTGATTGATTCTTTAAACATCAAAAATACTCCTCAAACCAACAAAACAAGTGTTGATTCCAACAACGACAATTTTATCCTACAATTCAATTTAGTAAAGTCCTTTTGTTTCACTGAAAAATTAAGAAACAAGTTCACAAATTTAATAAGCCTTTATTAAATATATACCCTATATCTCTCTGCTCTGGTCCGCTTTCGGAAGGGAGGTCAATGCCTACACCCTCTCACATTGCAGCTCCATCACAGTGTTCTCTACACATCCACCTCATCCTAACAGTGAATATCTGAGCTAACGAGGCTCGATAACAAAACGCCTGACGAAGAAAGCACCTAGGCGGTCCGTAACCACTCGGTTTGTTATCCTATTTATACATCTATGACAGGATCCGACTCCCTCATCCATCCTCAGCAGGGCTAGGAATTTAAAGAAGAAAAAACTATATCCCATTCCTTTTCGGTTTTCCAATTAACATGTAGATCATAACACAGAATTGATCATCGCAAGCTCTCTAACTACTTTGGTACGTTCAGTTCGTATCTGGGGCAGACGTATAAGACAAGATGCGTATCATCAACTCTACACTACGGACACAAGCCTGAATTAATCAATTTAAATCTGGCCAACCTATCTCGAAAAGCACATGTCCAGAAAAAACTTTCCCATATAAGATATTTCCCATATAATGTCCAGATATTTCCCATAAAAAGAAAAGTTCCATGCATGTAACGGCCATCTGGCGATTCAGTCCATCTTACCTACCATAAATGGAAACCTCCTTGATCGTGTATTTAGTTCATGAAAGACTTGCCCAACTTACCCAGAGGTAAGTTCTTAGTATGCTAACGTAATTGGTGCTCAGTCCCAAGGATATCACTGGGACCGGTCATCACACTTTGTGATTTTTAAACATACATACAGTATATTGTTAATCTCAAAAAAAAGGCAAGAATTCAAGCAGCAATTCAAGAAATCGATACAGCCATGATTCACTCTATCTTATTAGTGAGAGATTATTGTTTCATCATTCTTCCCGTAACAAAAAGTACTGAATCTTTGTGAAATTAAAGATATTATATTTTTTTTTTTTGTTAAATAAGATTAATGTCCTTGATTATGGTCTTAGACTTTAGTTTTAGGCATTGCCTTAGAGTGATTAATTTCATAACAGATTGAAGTTTTACAGGTAGGACATACGTATCAAATATTTCACTGAAAAAAAAAAAAAAAAAAAAATGATTTTATTCATTTTGGAATGAATTAATGTAAATTATTCCGATATGTTTATTTTTATTTTCCACATTTATTAATTTTCATGAAAGTATAATGAAATAAAATATTTAATAATTAAAAAAAATTAATTAAATTTCGTATTCATTGTAAAAAAAAAAAAAATAATTATATATTCATACAAATATGTTTTAAATTATTTTTATAAACTTCTTTTTATCACTCAGGTTCCATAATAGAAAAGAGTATTCGGTGTTTCTTCGTAAACAACTCGTAAAGGATTTTTTTAATATTGTACATAAAAAAAAAAACAAACAGAACAATTTAAAAAAAAAATTAACATTTTTAGAATCCTTATATTTTTTTAAATATAACCAATTACACTGTGGTCCAGAGAATTTATAAAATTTATTCTTACTCTAAAATTTCATTATAAATTTTATGAAAATTTATTTAAGCCTTTTAAATTGGAGATAAATTTAAAAAAATACGATCCACATTTATGGTTTTTGGAAAAAATACATTTAATTATGGCAAAATCTAAATTTAACAACAGGCTTTCTTATATCCACTAATTATTAACAACATATTGCTTTTCTAATGATAAGAAATGACTTGGTAGTATGTGAGAAAGTGGCCTAATCTAAATATCTAAATTTGCCTTTTATTTTTGGTTTGGGGTTCCCAAAAATATAGTATTACGGAGTGTGACAGGTGAGTCGTATCTTCAAATGTTACAAAATGTTGTTATTCCCGAGCTATTAAACAAATATACGCGTAACATAAATAGAAGAGTGATTTACCTCTTTATTAAGGATTTCAAGTTATATAGTATATTGAAAAAGTTTTCTGAACGGGCAGTAAACCTAAAGAACAGTTGAGTTGCCATCATCTTCCTATGATCTGATAAATCACATTTTTCATTAAAGACAATCGTCAAAATACGATTCATTCTTTATATTTAAATGACCAGAATTGTTTCAATCATTACTTAATTTATTTATTTATGTATACCAGAGAATTAGAATTCTATACTGTAGAATTGAGAGGAGAGTGGAAGAAGTGTTAGGAGAAGACCAATTTGGTTTCAGGAAAAGTATAGGGACAAGGGAAGCAATTTTAGGCCTCAGATTAATAGTAGAAGGAAGATTAAAGAAAAACAAACCAACATACTTGCGTTTATAGACCTAGAAAAGGCATTCGATAACGTAGACTGGAATAAAATGTTCAGCATTTTAAAAAAATTAGGGTTCAAATACAGAGATAGAAGAACAATTGCTAACTTGTAAGAAGAGACAGATTTATAGGCCACATACTAAGGCATCCTGGAATAGTCGCTTTACTATTGGAAGGACAGGTAGAAGGAAAAAATTGTGTAGGCAGGCCACGTTTGGAATATGTAAAACAAATTGTTAGGGATGTAGGATGTAGAGGGTATACTGAAATGAAACGACTAGCACTAGATAGGGAATCTTGGAGAGCTGCATCAAACTAGTCAAATGACTGAAGACAAAAAAAAAAAAATGTATACCAGGTTACATAGTAACAGCACAGTGAATGATGTGAACAGTACTTCAGAAATGCCAAGACATCTATGCGCAGTCTAGCGTGTAATTGTACCACCGGTAAATGTAGTCTTGAACAGACTCAGACCGACCGACCGACCACTCCTGAAAAGTGAAGTTAATTGAAACTCAACCACCAAAGAACACGTGTTACACTCTAGACCTTGAAAATCAGTTGATTTTGCAATGATGAGTTTAACCAATAGATTAACCCGGAGTGTTAATTGAAAATGTAGTTTATTTTATCAGTAAAGGAAAACTTTTATCGCAAAAATTGTGTAATTAAGAGTTTAAGTGCTGCTACTAAAACATAAGGGCAAAAAGATGACATTTAATATATCCTTAGATATTGTATTAAACTTGTAATATTAAAACACATTTTTTCATTTAATATTTATTTACTTGTTTTTTTGTTTTTATTATTATTATTATTATTAATAGTTGTAAAAATTGTTTTTCACCCCACTTGTTATTTAAATATTTTGACAAACAATATTCAGTAAAAATAGAATAAATAAGTAGAGAATTATTTATAAACTAAGGAGGTTAATGGTGAATTTCAAAATAAAAAAAAAAGACTACGGAAATAATTTCACGAAAATGACCGAGTAGTGACAGCTAAATATTTATGTCACTATATTTTCGATAATAATCGACCACCTTTGATAAATTTAATAAATTGTTGAAGAACGTCTGTTTCTATAGAGGGAATCATAGAAAAAATATCGTAGAATTGTTTAGTTATATATACTGTAATTATATCCAACTTAAAAATTGTTATTAATTAAGTCCTTTTAATTAAGTTACGTCAATATTTTGTAAACATTTATTTTTTAAATCTGAACCAATTTATGATTATCTTTTATAAATTTTATGTTAGAAAAAAAAACAAAATGCTAATTAAATTCGATATATTTTTTTTCGTCAATCATAATTTCTGTATCCTTACGAAAATTATTTTTTTAGTCCTGACAAAAGGTGATATAGCTAATATATATATATATATATAAATGTATTCAAACTTAAGAGCCCCTTAATAAGTGTGTGCTAAAGTCCCTATGAATAGTTTGAAGTTCTTTTTACTTGCCTTTTAGGGTAGCAATTAAAAAATATTTATATATATAATTCAAAGGAAATTATTCCCAAATTTTAGGGCACGTTTTTATTATTATTATTATTATTAAATTAATTTGAATAAAGTACTAATAATAATTAAAAGCAAAGAATATAAACGACTGTTAATTAAATTAGAATATCGTTCGGGTCACTTTAATGGAATGAAAAAATTGCCCTAAAAAGTGTTAAATCACATGAACATTGTAAATAAGGCATGCGCCTTATTAACAATGCACGGCGCACGTACGCACAGAACCCCGGAACGTCGAATTCTCGCTGTTGTTACTTACCCTTGTAAAATCCAAATATTTCATTAATTAAAATTCTATTAGGCTATAGCTCTGGAACCAATGAAAATAAGTACCACTTATGATATATCGTTGAAAAGCTCTCAATTAGGGCAGCCTATGTCTGCCGCAGTTAAGAAAATCCAAAATCAATTTTTTTTTGATTTTGGGATTTTTTTGGAAATTTTTGGTCCAGTCGATTGAAATCAAAAGGAATTCTGCGTGGCGTACCTACGGCACAGAACCCCAATGTTTGATTGATTATATGAAGAAGAGAAGAAGAAATATCTGGATTGAACATGTGTATCGACACGGCTGTTTGTTACAAAATATCGTGAAAGGTTCTGTTGAGGATTGGAATTATAGGGGAGATCTCGGCTGGAATATACTGGTCAAATGATTCTCGATTTTGGTTGTCAGTCGGATAAACAAATTAAAGGACTAGCAATAAATCGAAACGTACCTTGCCAACCAAATAAGAAATCAGTATCCGGGACATGATTTGAAAGCATTGGAAATTCTTTTAGATAGAAGTTTTGCAAAATTTTATGGAGAAAAATTATTTTTTTCTATTTATTAATGTACTAGCTGCACGGCATGCCTACGGTACCTCTTTGCAGCTAGACCCTCCGGTAGAGTTGTCAAGGCGGGCATCGTCTCGGAATGGGATTATCAGATGTCCAAAATTGATTACCTCTTGTGTAAAAATATTTTTTTTTGAATGATGAAAATTGATGAAAGAAAAGCGAAAAAATATCAGCAAATTATCTTAATTAATTTAAACCGATCTAAACCAGATCGGTTTAGGGATCTTTTAAAGATTGCACATTCTCAAAATTTTCATCAAGATCCATAATAACCGTAAATTTCACTTTTACGAGATCTGGAAGCTTAAATATAAATAAAATTAATTTATTGTTTTTATATTATATTCAATTTACCAAACAAATTAAAAATACGAAACTAACTTCCTTGACATAATAGCAAAGAGAAGTTCACTTCAAAATCAATAATTTGTTAAGGAGGATATTTAGGAATTAAAATTTTTTATAATTTTTACCTTTATTGTTTACCATTTAATTTGACGCACGTGTTTTGCCTATATGTATGTTTAATTGTAATAACAAGGCCATGATGTGGACACCCGTGACTTCCTTGTACCCCTATTAAATTACTAATATTTTTTATTACATTTTTACATTTTCTTTTTCTTTTTTTTGTTGTAATTAAATTATTATTTATTATATTTTTTTTTTTACATTCGCAAGTTAATAATTATTAATAAATCAATATATTTAAATTAAAAAGTTAAAAGTAAAATAAAAGGAAATGAAGTCGGATTCTCACCGAAGTAATTTCCCCTTGTAAATTCCAAACATTTCATTAATTAAAATTTTGTTGGGCTATAACTCTGGAACCAATGAAAATAAGTACCCTTTATGATATATTGTTGAAAAGGTCTCAATGATAGCAGCTAATGACTGCTGTAGTTAAGAAAAATCCAAAATCCAAATTTTTGGGAATGTGAGGTTTTTTTTGGAAATTTATGGTCCACTCCAGTGCAATCAAAATAAGAGGTGCACAATTAGATGTTACAACAGTCCTAAATTCAAAATTTCAATATTCTACGGCTAATCGTTTTTGAGCTATATGAGATACGTACAGACGTCACGCCGAAACTAGTCAAAATGCTTTCAGGGAAGTCAAAATGGATATTTCCGTTGAAATCTGAAAACCGAAATTTTTTGTTATTACAGTTCTTCCTTGTACGTACAAAGAAGTAAGAAAATCATAAATTCAATTTTAATTGTATAATAATCGATAGTATTTTTATTATCGATTTATTTGAATCGAAAATAGTTGGGATTTAAGATCTGCTACGATATTGAATGATTGAATTACGGTAGTAAAATTTATTTTATAATTGTTATTACTGTTGTTATTTATTCTGTATAAATATTTAAGAGAAATCTTACGATTTATTGACGGGCAGTATCTTCATTCAAGTAAGCATGTTATTTCTTTTTGCTCTTATTTGTTGGTGTTGCTTCTTCTTACATATTGTTTATAAACATTTAAGAAAAGAAAAAGGCTGTACATTCGATCATGTAAGCATGTTTTCAGCTACGGGGGACGCACACACAGACACACACACATACAAATGCCCCTTAGTAGGGTAGGGTATATATATATATATATATTGTTTTTTAATTGGAAGTTGGATATAGTTTAAATGTAAAGTTTTACGGTAAAATTGATGTTGAAAACCATTTTTCGATAAATGTCTTTTTTTCGAGTTATAACCAATCAAAGTTGCAAAAATCGTAAAAATGTCTGCAGTAATAATAGGAGATAAAACGCAATGTAATAACTTTTTATTTCATGTTACCTTAGAATAACATCCAGTAACAAACTTTAAACAGTTAACGTTGAAAATAATGGTCAAAAGACAAATAATAGCAACCTTCAAAATAATAAACAATAATAATAATAAAAAACGCAATAACTAATAATTTTTCAACATTAGTTGTTCAAACATGAAATCAAATAATGATTTCTTCGTTATTTAGTCAAGAGTCCTGTGAACTTATAATATCTTATTATTCGTTATCTGATTGTTAACAAACGCATCGTTCTTTATTTTTTAATCTTGAACGATTCATCAAATAAATCTCATCTTTAATAGGATCTTAAAAGTTAACCTATCTGTAGTTTTAAACAACGTATCACATCTTTTACTAGTATAAATTTATATGGTGCGCGGACTCTAAAATATTAAAATAACATGTTTTTCAATTTAAATAAATTATAGTCTAACCTATAAATATATATTTTTTTTATTTCATTATTTACTCAACCGGCAATTCTGTAAGTTCATCGGTTAAAGAGTTAAAATGTACGGCAATAATTGTACACTACTATAAAATAAATGACTAGATCAATTTACATTATTTATTTTAATTATCACAATATTTAATTCTAAAATTTATTTCAATATTTTCGGTCTTAAATTACTTAACAATATAATAATTCTTAAAGAATATTAATTCTCGTTAAATGTTCAAAATGCTCCTCTCTCTCTCTCTCTCTCTCTCTCTCTCTATATATATATATATATATATATATATATATACAAAATAAATTAAATTAGATAAGATGTATGCCTTATAAACTTATGAAACAAATATTTCAGAAAGTACAAGAAAAAATGTTTAATCCTGAACAGCTGTTTGTTACTGATAATTTTCATGATAATGTCCTTATGTAAGTCCACTACCATGTTCATATCAATTCTCCTCTATTCCTTACCAAACAGTTAAGATCGTGCAGTAGCTACCATTTCCTTTCAGAGTATGAATAATTTTTACTCGTTTCCGGTTTCTTTTATTCAATATTCTAATTATGTAAATAAGTCATACACTCTAAAAATATGTTCCAACGAGTTAGTTCTCCTATTCTGAAAAATTTTTGAATAAATTTCTATTCTCGTTAACTCTTCTTACTAACTTTTCACTTTTCACTTTGTCTGCCCATTTAATTTTTTTCCGATAACCTTAATCGTAAATCTGAAATATTGGTACAGTTTTTTCCCTGTTTATTTTAATGACTATGTTTCCCATTCACATATTATTTTTAATATGATTGCAGAGATTTTTATTTTGGGTATGAGAGTACAAAGACTTACCCTCTCCGAAATAGAACTTTACAAAAAATTTCTTCAACTCCTATCTTACTACATAATAAATTTTTCTTAGCATAGTAATAATTAGTTAAGGGTATTTCATCATAAGTTAACAATAAAAAAAAAAAAAAATGGCTTAATTATTAATAACGAAGTAAGTTTCCTATTGTTACAGGTGTTTAAAATAATTAATTCTAATATACTTCATACAATGATGCTTCAAACAATATTGGACCACTTTGTGAGAATTATCACAAAGTCTTCTATGATTATATTAATGAGCTAGCTACTTTATTATATTATTAATACACTTCCTTTTTTTTTATAAACGTTTAACAATTATTATAAAAAAAATTCGTTGTCACTATTTTTTTGAATTGTATTTTATATACATATATATTGTTTTTTTCACAAAAATTAGAACCTAAAGGAAACAAAAAAGAAATTGTGGAAGAAAAATCTTTTTTTAGGTTTATAATTTATTTGTATTTATTGATAGATTTAATTGTTCAATCATTTTTCCAAACTTGGAAAATGATATTTACAATCCACATTCAGTTCAGTAAATTCTAAAATACAGAAAAATATATTTCATTTGAAATTTGATACGCTGATTGAAGTTATGAGGATAAATAAAAGAAAAAACAGTAAAAAAAGCAATTATTAAAATTTTTCGTTGTTATTGGTTTATTAATTTCAATGAATCGTATTAACTTTGCTGCTTAGAATTGAAATAAGTTTTAAAACAAATATAATAGCAGTTGTAGCCCAAAGGATATATGTTCAGAACAGTTTTTGCGTTAGTCAAACATTATCATAAAATAAAAAATAAAATAGAGAAAATAAATCTGTTTATTTTTCCTCCAGTCAGTTGTAATTGGTTAATACCAGAAAGCAAAAGAAATAAAAAATTTTCTTCATTAACTCAGTGTAAATATTCACTTCAACAAACAATATTAAAATTACATATGTATATACATATATTACATAATCTGTTCAACAAATAACGGAGCTTTTTTAATTACGCACCAACAGAGATATTTAGTGACGTGCGGTTGGAGCATTGTGTTCAGCATAACCTCCTCTGTAACCATATGTCCCTAGATTGTTGATATCTCATTTAGTCTACTGTTATTGTTATTTGAGTGCACCATGTTTAAATGTTATTTGCGATTTTTATAATGTGCGATTTTTTTTTAAGATTGACATTTTGTCTCAATATCGTAGCCGTAAACCCAGCTTTCGTCTTCCGTTACGATCCTTTGCACGAATGGTTCATCGTTATCGGCTTATTCAAGAAATTGCCGGCGGTTGTCCACTCGATGTTATTTCTGCTGTTTGGTCATCAAACGAGGAGCAAACTTTGCTGCATATCGATGTATGTTCAATTTTTAGTCATAATATCATGACAGATATGAACCAGTCAGATGCCAACCCTTTCTGCAAGTTTTCTGACAGTCAATCGGAGATTTGCACGCACCAGATCGTTGAATTTCTGAACGTGTGTGTCAATTGTTGAAGTCGAAGACCTTATTGGTAGAGGGTCAACTTCAATTAACTGACGACCACTTTTAAATCGTGAAAATTATTCGCAGCATTGCGTACGACCCAAGCATCATCTTCGTAAGCTTGTTTCAAAACTTGAGAAGTTTCTGTGAAAGTTTTTTCTAAGTTTCACGCAAAATTTTACGTTGTAAAATTGCTGCGAAAAACATACATTACAAAAATCGCTACTAACACTTAAACTAGTTGCACTCAAATAACACGAAAACTAAACGAGATATTAACAATCCAAGAAAATTTGGTTACAGAGAAGGTTATGCGAAACACAATGCTGCCAACCGCAAATATCTAAATATCTCCGTCGGCGCGTAATTAAAAATTTTCGGTTTTTTTTTAATCAAACCTCGCAGCTTGATTTAGGAAGTTCCCAAAGAATGTAACAATCTTTCAGGTCATTTTCTACTTGTAAAAATAAAAATAAAAAAGAAAGTTCCTGTAAACATAGATTTTGGAAGAAAATATATATATATATATATATATATCATTTATAAACAGTAATAGTGAAAAAAAACCACTTGCGCAGTTCTGCGCAAAAAGACCGACTTTTCGTTTCCAAAGCCTCAGTAATTGGAAGTCAGAAACGCATTGATTTTCAAAGTACAATGCACTACATACGTTCGATGAACCAGTAAACACATACGTAAAGTTTCAACTCGCTCATCATTACGAGTCACTGTAAAAGCGCGTATGAAAAATAACTACTATACAGTCAACATAACCTCAAATTTTAACCTTAAATTGAGCGTAATTCAAGAACGACTCAAACAATTTCTATCAAATTTTAACTCACACGACTTCAGATAAACTACTACAGCATATCTAAATTTCATTGAAATTTATTCAGTAGCATTGAAGATATTCGAGCCACAAAATTTTATACATAGGCCTACGTTTATATATATATATATATATATAAAAGAAAACTCCAATATTAAGTAAAAGGTATTTTCGTACTTTTACATCTCAAAACGTAAAGAAGATTTATTTTTACCCCCCAATCGGTCTAGTAATACGGATATTTACCCATCGATAGTAGTTTTTTCTTTTACTGTACTTTTCTTCAAAAAACAAAATGGATAGAATTAAAATACGCAAAAACAGTTCAGTATAATAATTCAGAAATATTGTGTATTAAATAAAATAAAAATATATGAATTAAATCCCTGACTGCTGGATCTCCGTAGTAAAACGGTAGCGTCTCGACCTTTCAACCGGGGGGTGGGGGGTGGTTCCGGGTCCGTATCCCGGTCAGGCATAATATTTTTTATACGCTACAAAATTCTAATTCCATATACCCACATAGAACCTTCTCGACAAACTTCTGCGGTGAATAAATTTATCATTAAAGAAAGCAATATATATATATATATATATATATATATATATAATGCACATTGGCAGATAAAGTAGGGTACTCTTAAATAAACTCTTAGAAAAATTAAATTTAGCAAATATCGAACTTTAAAACGATTTATATTTCGATATCAAACCACCCCACTCCAAGAAACCATGGTGCCCCTTTTAGGCGGGAGAAATTCTAAAATGGGTAAGTTTGCAAGAACCCTATCTAATTGTAAAACAACATTACAATATTGTAATATATAAAACAAAAAGGTAAGATAATCTGGGATAAAATTCTAAATAATAATAAAATAATACAAAATATTTAAAACAATGTTCTCGTATTAATACAATTAATTAACACCAAACTAAAGAAATTTACAATAAAAAGAATCTTTTTTTATAAATATATAATTTGAGGCATTACAAAGCTAGAAAAAGTGATTTTATATGGAATTGAAACAGGTAATCTCATCTGACACAAAAAACCTTCTCAAAATCGAAAGAAAAATCCAAAGGAATAAATGGTCCCAGAAAACCGAAGAAGAATACAGATTAAAATCAAATAAGGACGTTTATAAAATCCAAGTAGATTTATTTGAAAACCTAAATTAGAAAAAGAAAATCAAAATTCCTCTGATATTTAATCCGAGCAAATACAAGGAAAAAATTTTTTAAAAAGCTTAGGAAACTAAAATCCAAACAGGATGTAAGTTATAAGCCTTTCATCCGGAGGTCCCGGGTTCGAATCCCAATCAGAAATGGCATTTTTCATACACGCTACAAAACATTCATATCATCCTCTGCGGAATGAATTGCTTGACTGCGGACCCGGAGGTAAAACAAACCAAAGAAAAAAAAAAGAATGTTATAAATATGAAAAAGAAACTTCAAAACCTAAGGATAAATAAAATACTTTTAAAAAACAAGTAAAAACCGACTTCAAAAAATAATAGCACTAAAATGTTACAAATAATAATTTATTTATTTATTAACTAAAGAAAAAACTATGATTTTTTACAACAAATTATAATTTTTGATGTCGCTGGCAGCAAAGAAGGTGACCGTAAAACTTCTTTTCTCGTTTTTTATTTTTTATTATTGTTCGTTTTTTTATTTTATATTTTTATTTTTTTGTATGTTTTGTTTTTTATAGGATAGTTTGTAAATAACATAATACAAAGAATGAACTTGAATACCATTATACGGCTTTTCTCTCTACAATCTATATATATAAATAGTTCCCAAAGGAGACTCTGGAGCAAGCCACATACAGTTGCTAGTACCAAAACCATAGTCTTTCCAAGTGAAGACCAGCCACTTGTAGCGTCTGTCCTACGACTTATTTATTTTCATCGAATAAGCGATTTTGATTCGAAACGGGAAACGCTTGAAAGTGAATGGCAAGTCTAAAAGAATGTAAAACGTCACAATTTTAAAGCTACTGTTATCAAAGTAGATATCGAAAAAACATGGAGACATTTTTGTGGAAAATTTAATTTGAAAACTGATATCCGAATTTGATTTGACCACAGGAGATTAACCAAAGGAAATCTGAATATTGGTAAGGAACACAAATCCGGTTGTTACCGCATTAAAACGGTCACGATTTTCAAACACTGAAACATTTCATAACAAAAATAATAGTATATTCTTTCCACGTAGAAAAACTACCCATCGGATTGGTCTGGTGGTGAACACGTCTTTCCAAATCAACTGATTTGGAAGAAGAGAGTTGCAACGCTCAAGTCCTAGTAAAGGCAGTTACTTTTATACAGATTTGAATTCTAGATCATGGATACCGGTGTTCTTTGGTGATTTGGTTTCAATCAATCACACATCTCAGGAATGGTCGAACTGAGACTGTACATATCGTCCTCTGAAGTAATACCTGAACGGTAATTTCCGGAGGTTAAACAAAAAAAATTATTATATATGTACATATATTTCGCGTCTCGGTCTTTCATTCGGAGGTCCCGGGTTCGAATCCTGGTCAGGCATGGCATTTTCATACTCGTTACAAATCATGCAGCTCATCCTCTGAAGCAATACCTGACGGTGGTCCCGGCGGTTAAAAAAAAAAAATATATATATATATATATTTCGCATATGTATCGATATATAATAAATAATATACCAAATATACACTTAACTACCACGAGACATGTGCTAACGAATCGGGATTTTCCGCTAGTGATCGGCATATTCCGGTGTTTTACTAAGAAGGATGTACACACAGATACACATACATACAAATGCCCTTTAGTAGAGTAGGAAATGTATATATATATATATATATACATAAATTACCAAATATCAGATCCATTTCTAAAAATATATTTTATTATTATTATCATTATCATTATTATTGTTATTATTATTATTATTATTGTTTAAATTATGTACAGGCATACAAAAAAATAATTAATTAATTAGACACATAAATTAAACGTGATCAATTATTTATGATTTTATAATCTCTTTTAAAAATCTTACAGGCCAGCTTAAAATAACAAGAGGTATTTCAAAGGAATACACACCTATTACTCAGACAAATTATTCGTAATTAGGAATTAAGAACCGTAATATATATTAAATGCGTTTTAATAATATTTAACTTTTTTTTTTCATCTTTTGTAATACTAATCTAATTTTCAACCAAATTAAAATCATAGAATTCATTAAATAATGATAATAATATGATTAGTGTTCAAAAGATTTAATCAGAATTCCTTCTTTTTAATATGATCCTTCTTTTAAAGGTCTAAGGATAATGTTTTCAATAGATGAACCAATTAATTAATACATATATACACACACACACACACACACATATATATATATATATCTTAACACTAACATAAAGTTTAAAAAAGCTGTCGCTTAATAACAGCGCACAGGGAAAACCAAAAAGAAAGAAAAAAAAAATTAAAATTGAAAAGTTTCTTTCAACTAGTCTTTTTTTTTTTATATGACGATAAATTCATTTTTCCCTTTTTTCCTGTCTTTCCATTTTATGGTTACTTCCTCCTTTTTATATTTTCTTTTTCTTTCCTTTTTTTTTATTACCGACTTTACAAGCATAAAAATTACATTTCTGATGATTAATTCTTAGATGAAAAGAAATGTAATTTCTGATTAATTTTTTTCTTTGTAGAATTTTACCTTCATATTTTTTTCTTTTTTTTTGTAATAGTATTTAGTCTAATATTTTTCTTAATAAAGTATTAGTTTTAAAAGGTAAAAAAAAACCCGTTATTAATTCTATACTAAAAATAATTTCTATACATTTTGACATGAAAAGATGAAGTAAAATTAAATATTTGATCTTATAATCACAAAAAACAAACTGCCAAAGAAAAATCTTCAGTTCCAGTTGAGTTAACTAATTATGTATTTAACTCTTTTTAAAAAAGTTAAATTAAAAAAAAAATGTGATTTTATATATATATTATTTATATAATACATTCTTGATGAATATAGCTGGAACAACTAAATTACAAAGGAAAATATAGTGATCATGTCAAAAATGGGGATTTGATTTGTTGCAAATCTTTATGTTTTCGGATGCAACTGGTTCATCTCGGTCCCCCAAAAAATATATACAACCTGACAACACAGTTCTAGGATTTTCCCGTCACGCGGATTTTTTCTGTGCATAGCTTACTTTATTTAAATTTAATATTTTTTGTTTATTTAATTCAATGATTCTAATTAAAGCGCGAGCGCATAACATATTTCTTTTGTGCGCGTGTAGCCGTAATAGTGGCCACTTTAAATACTTATTTACATTTTAAATATTATTCATTTATTTAATTCTACAGGTCACATGTGACGTCACAACATAGCAAACGACTACAGCAGTGTACGTCAGTGCTACATTAGCGCTTCTTTTGGTGAGCGGAGATACTAATGGTACAGTATACCCACCTAACTACTACTTTAGGATATTTTTTAGGGTGGAGGTGCGATTTTGCAAAAATGTTTTTGGAAAATATTATTTATTAATTGTTAACAAATGCGCCTAAGAAAAATAATACCTTAATTAGGCGAAATCTCGAGATACTGAAAATGACCTTGCTCTACAGCCTCACCCCTTTGAAATGGCAGCAATGCTCCATACATAGAAGTAATCTGATCAAATTTGGCCAAAATAGGTCCAGTAGTTCTTGAGATATAAAGTAATTTAGGGTGCAATACTGGACACACACGTACACGCATACGAACATGCGGAAAATTTCATCCAGTTTTTTGGGTTCTGTTGGTGTAAAACTTAAAGACCTGGTGAAAACCGCATTTGCCCAAGTTGGACCGATTACAATACTCTCCCTTCTAAACCTATAACGCTAGACGGGAAAGTAATATACGTATGAATACATATTGTAAGCAGACGTATATAACGGACCTGAGTAACGGATTCTTGCCGATTAAGAAGAAAGTCGTAGAAAACATAATAATGGATGGAATCCAGAAAGGGATTCTTTTACTAAAAGAAACACTTTTAGTAAAGGTTTAACAATCGTTATTTATAATACTGCCCGCTGACACACCTAAACAGATGTTGTTCCGTGAGAACAGTTACCGGACCCAAGTTAGGAATGCATTAGAAACTGAAAGGAATCGATCAATCGTTCTTACGCTCAACTGGGATCTGATCCTGCAGGTCAAGTGGATAGGATTATAAATACTCCAAGGATGACGAGTTGAAATCAGTTCTTTGAAAGAGTTATTATACGAGTTTGTAGCTAGAGTATTCTGCGAGCAAGACAGTGAAGATGCGAATTTCTACAGCGTACAAGTTCGACGCGATTAAGGTGACGTCACAAATAATTCTATTAGATGAAAACTATAAGTGGTTCGGTGAGTTACTGTTAAGACTGTAATTGAAAGAGATAATGTACTAAATTTCATTCCTAAATTGTTAGGGTAGTTTTATTTGTGAACAGCGAATGTATTTGCAGTTAAATAACTATATACTTTTCTTACCAATTGGTCTATTGTTATTAATGCAACGCTGGATGTTAAACGTATAAAGATTAGCGGTCATGCTTATGTCTTTTGTCAATGGGACTGAATTCTGCTTTTTCAATATTTAAATACCTGTAAATAAATCCTGACGATTACTTTAAATTCTTTTTTGTATATAATCACTATTTACTAATATTATTATTATCCATATTTATTATTATTATTATTGTTGTGTGATTGTCATTACTAGATTATTATTTGTAAATTATTGGTATTTCTTATTATTATTATTGTTTGCTGTTGTCATTATTATTATTATTTTGAATTGTTTATCACTGTCGTTTATTATTCTTATTGTTACTGTTATTATTGTTTTGCCTTATTTCATTTATGTTCTAACTAATAAATTGTAATTATAAAAACATTTTTAATTGACAATCTCTCAATATCTTGATCGAGCCGCGAACTCGCGACAATGTGTCTGCATACGTATGTACTTAAGTGCCTCGCACTACTTTTGGCCTTATATCTGAGGATTGACGGAACCGATTATCTTCAAATTTGGCTCAAATATTTCTATATATGAGGCACTGATCATATTCATTTTTTTCAAAATTATCGAGAAGTGGGAGAACATCACGAAAAACTCAATTTCGATTTTCATCATAAGTATTTTAGATAAAACTTTATTAAAGCAAATTTGTTATCTACAGTGCAAATATAAACAATCTGAAACTTTTTTTTTCAAAAAATTAAACCCACAATTTAAAATTGGAATATATGTTTTTTTTTTATTCTTTTACTCTATCTTTCTTCAGTTTAAATATTTTTAAAACATTTTTGGAAAGTTTATACTTCATACATTGAGCTATCAGGAAATGTTTACATATTTTCTTAAATTATAGACCTGGACCTAAAATGCAGAAAAGAGTTTTGAATTTTTTTCCTTATTTAAGCCTTTACTGAAAGGGGGTGTTAAATATAAAAAATTTACTCAAACAAATTTGTTTCCCAGTTCGAAAAAATATACATTTTTTTTTGTTTTTTTACTTTAACTTATTTAAATTTTTATTATTTTATTTTTTATGTAAACGGCAATTAAAAATTAAATTAACTTCGAAACCTATATTATAATCCAGAAAAAAACGTGAAGTAATTTTTTTCATTACTTTCATAAACGTTTTATTTAATTTTTCAATATTTTTTAACAAATCTCTTTAGATTAATCTTTGTTCACCTCTTTATAAAGAGACTGACTGGCGTAGCCGGAAAGGTTAATGCAATACTTTGCCAATTTTATATATATATTTTTTATTTATTCATTATGAAGAAAGAAGAAAAATATAGATTGTCTGCAGATATTCCTTCTGGTATCATTATCAGGGATGTAGGAAGATCCAGTCTACAAGATATCACCTAAATTCCCAAACTTTGGAAAATTAGAAAAAATGGGGTTCATCCTTGGGATTTACTAATGGAATAACATAAAGCAAACAATTTTATCCACAATTTCGAGTGCTAAAGGATCTCCATACACTTCTCTTCCCATCGTTAATCTCTATTGAAATCAGGAATTTGTGTCCAAGAAGAAAATAGAAAATTATTGAACAAAACTTTTACGTTGAAAACCTAAGTATATCATGCAACAAAAATTGTTTATTCTATAGAATTATTGAATCAATAAGAAATTCCAAAAGGATTACTTTGTACCTCTCAGGAATTTATGGCTAGAAGTACCATATTAATAATTCAATCATATTAGATCATGTTTATAATGTCAGAACCTATAAAACTAACTTCTTTAATGGGCCTGACCGTTGACCATTCCAGGAAAATATTTCTCTTCCTCTATGGCTGTACAATAAAAATATTCCTAAAGGCTCAAGTGTTTAACAAATAAAGATAGCTTCTCGAACCTAAAATATAAAAATAAAAGTACTCTCTAGGAATTCATTAAAACCAACTATATTGGATTTTATCTGAAATCAATAAACCAGTTGCTTCATTTTCTTTGCAATATTTTCATTCAAGTTCATTTAGGATTTTGGTACTGAAATTATTTATTGTTATTAACCGTAGGTTTGAACATTTCACATTCAATAAATAATAAATATTTAAACCACACTTTATGAAACATACACTTTAAACATTATAATATAAAGTAAGGTAATCTTTTTTTGAACCGAATTTACTGATTAAATGTTTGTTTAAAGTCTTATAAACGTAGTTCCAAAAAAATTTGATTTGGACGCTACACCTTATACGTCTATTACATTTCATATACACATTTAAAAAAAATCTAAAGTACATAAAATTTTATTTCATTAATAACTTCTGATAACTTTTCATAGTTTTTTTTTTTATTATTATTAAATTATTATTCATCGTAAAAATATTTTTACAATCAGAGGTTAATAATTATTAATAAATCAATATACGTAAAATGAAAAAAAAGAGATGAAGTCTGATTCGAATCGATGTTTCTTCCCCTTTTAAAATCCAAATATTTAATTAATTAAAATTATATCAGGCTATATCTTTGGAACAAATGAAAATAACTACCACTTAAGTATATCAGCGTTAAAAAGCTCACAATGACAGCTTATTACTGCAGTTAAGAAAAAATCCAAAATCCAAACTGTTTAGATTTTGGGCTTTTTTTGGACACTTTTGGTCCAGTCGATTGCAGTGAAAACAGGAGGTGCATTTTACAACTGTCCTAAGTCCAAAATTTCAACATGCTACGGCTAATCGTTTTTGAGTTATGAGAGATAGATACGTACGTACGTACAGACGTCACGCCGCACGTCGAAACTAGTCAAAATAGATTCAGGGATCGTCAAAATTAATATTTCCGTTGAAATCTGCACACCGAAATTTTTCGCAATTACTATATTTGCTAGTACTTTGTACAAGGAAGTATTTTTTTAAATATACAACTGGTAATGAATTTAGTCTAAATTTTATTAATGATTTAAGTTTGTTCAGAATATCCTAAAAAATATTACTAACAACTTTTTTATAAAAAAATTAGTTAAGATGAAATAAATCCTGCAATTTCGATCTTTTTAAAACAAATTTACAAGCTTTTAATAAAGATAGGAACTATAAATGATTAATTTTAATGTTTTACCAACTGAATAATATAGATAATTAAATTTAAAATGGGTTAATATAAATACGTAAAGTTTCTATTTGAAATATAAATTGAATTATATCGGAAAGGTTTAAAATATAAATAATTTACATATGATAAAAGAATTTCAAGAAATCTGATATTTGGATTATACTAAACAATTTGATATAAAAATCCTTAGGTTTAATGTACAACAGTTAATTTTACTAAAACATAAGTATAAATTTTTTAAATTTGATTGATACA
Source organism: Lycorma delicatula (assembly GCF_047948215.1). Lineage (NCBI taxonomy): Eukaryota > Metazoa > Arthropoda > Insecta > Hemiptera > Fulgoridae > Lycorma > Lycorma delicatula. The sequence goes on from NC_134466.1 coordinate 43,468,430, forward strand.
TTACATTTGTATGAGGGTTAATTTTATTCAAGGTCCGATCGGTCGCGAAATAAAAATCCGCCAAAAAATCGGATGAACCTTTGAGCATATGTGTTGCGCAGCGTCTCTAGTATGGCCTTCAATCACGCCGCGTCACGAGGGGTGTAATGTAGCTGAAATTCATAGACGAATAAGTAATGTGTACGGTGAAACTTCAATGTGTGACAGCAAAGTGCGACAATGGTGCAGGAACTTTAAAGCAGAACGTACAGATGTTCATGATGTGAGCAGAAAGTCTATGGCTACTGTGTTCTGGGACCGGAATGGAGTTCTATTGGTAGAATTCATGGAACGTGGCACGACTATCACTGCAGCCTCATACTGTGTGACTCTTCAACGTCTACGAAGGGCAATTCAGAATAAGTGGAGAGGAATGTTGTCATCAGGCATTGTCTTTCTCCATGACAATGCTCGGCCGCACACTACAGCTGTAACAAAGAAGCTCCTGCAGGGTTTTCGTTGTGAAGTGTTTGATCACCCACTATACAGCCCGGACTTGGCTCCATCCGATTTTCACCTCTTTGCTCACATGAAACGCTGATTAGAAGGACAACATTTTGGTACACTCGATATTATAACTTAAATACTAAATATATTATTTAAATAATCAAAACATTACTATTAATTAGTCGAGGTTAGCGTGCGAAGCGAGCGTAGGTAAAGTTTGGTTAGATTAATAAAATTTTAATATAGTTGAGTTATTACCAAAACCCAGAAAAAAACAGCTGAAAAAGTAAAAAACCACGTTTTGATTATTTAAATAATAAATTTATTATTTATGTTATAAATAATTAAAGTAGTGTAGTGAATAAGAAAGAGGTGAGAATCTGCATTATCGATTGTATAAATATTCAAATATTTACTTTTCCGACACTTCATTTTCATAAAAATACATTTCAAAAGACTTTACAACGATTTGATATGTTTTTTTTTTCTGATATCGGGGTGAGGCACCTCAACTAAATACTTACCTTTAACTTTGAAATGGCCAAACCTTTGGTCAAATTAATTCAAAGACTATCTGCAATAATTTGAAATTCAATTTTCTACAAAAAACGGTCTCTTTTTCAGTTTCGATATTTCCTTTGGTTACCGTTAAAAGTAGCTTTAAATATAAGAGTTAAAATGTGTGGTGGCTCAGTCAATACAACCACGGCCACTGTTACTTTCTCTCCCCCTCCACCATCAGTATCCCTCTATCTCAGTGTGTGCGTGTGACGTGACTGGTTCTACCTGCCACCAGTTACTTGACTAAAAAATAAAAAAAATAAATAAAAAATGAGAAACAAAGTACGATCACCTTCTCGGGGTTTTTGTCGGGTAATGTGAAAAATCTTGCAAAATACTTTTTCCCTGTAAGAAGAACGGGTAACCAGCTATAATATATTATTTTTAAGGTGGTCCGAAAAGGAGTTCTGACCAGGTATTAATTTTATATTTCCATTAAATTACTGGTAAAACGAATTAACAAAGTCTTTATTGAATCTATTTTTATGAGAACATTTTTTCTTTAATGAAATGGAAGAATTTTTTTAAATTATTTAAGTAATTTTTTTTTATATACCCTTTACAGATGCGTGTCCACACACACACACACACACACCACTGTATATAATTTATAATCAAACTTGTAAAATAAATACACATGTTTACACGTGTTTGAACAAAAGGGAGAACAAGAACAAATCCACATAAGGATTATCAAGCTTATATCCTTTACTAAGAAACAAAATTAGGCTTCTCTGCTTCTACTTCAGGATTCCCTCTCTAAATTTGAAACACCCGACAACTAGCAACATGCCTCTTTAGTTCAATTTCACGTTTTAGTTATACGTACTTAGCTCTTGTTGCTTTTACTAGTAGCAGTAACAACAGCAGCTTCTGTTGTTTGTTTGTTGGTTGTTTAGTTAAGTTTGTTTTGAATACATTTATAACAATAGTTTTAGAACTTTGTTGTCAAATGTTTAACGTATTTACTCGTTGTTTACAACCCTGAATTGAATATCAGATTAAGTCACTAAGTAAGCTAAAATTTTATCTTAATATAATAATGTAACATATGTTTTCTCCAATTTATAAGGTAAAAACTCCTTTTCAAGTTTACAGTTTTTTTTTTTGCATTTAGTTAGGTATGAAATATAAACTAAGGAAATATTTACTCCAAAAATAACAGTTTGACTGAACCATAATGTTCAGTTATTGCTGCTGATATATCGTGTTAACTTTTAGTATTGCAGTTTCAATTATAATTAAATTATAATTTTTGTTAAATTTTTACTAATTAAAAATATTAAATTAATTTTTTTAAATTAGTATGGCAGTTTTTATTAGATTTAATTGTATTGATACTCTTGCAGATCTCCAGATAAATAATGTAGTTTTTACTTCCTTTTCCGAAGTAAAGGAAGTATTGTAATCGCGAAAAATTTCGGTTTTCAGATTTCAACAGAAACATACATTTTGACCATCCCTCAATTCATTTTGACTAGTTTCGGTGTGACGTCTGTACATACGGATCTCGCATAACTCAAAAACAATTAATCGTAAAATGTTGAAATTTTGTATTTAGAACTGCTGTAACATCTAGTTGTGCACTTCTCTCTTTTTGATTGCAATCGACTCGACCAAAAATGTTCAAAAAATTGAAAATATTTGGATTTTGTTAACTACAGTAGTAAGCCTTCATTGAAAGCTTTTTAACGATATATCACAACTGGTACTTATTTTCATTGGTTCCAGAGTTATAACCTAATAACATTTTAATTAATGAAATACATGGATTTTACAAGGAGAAGGCACATCAGTTTGAATCAGACTTAATCTCTTTTTTTATTTTTTTTTTTATTTAAATATATTGATTTATTAATAATTATTAACTTCTGATTGTAAAAAAATTTACAATAAATAATAATTGAATAATAACAATAAAAACAAAAAAATATATGAAAAAAAATCAGAAGTTATCAGTGAAATAAAATTTTATATAAAAACGTGTATATGTAATTTAGTAGGCGTACAAAGAAGTCACCTGGTGTCCTCATCATTTTTTTTTTTATTATTCGGAGCCTGTAAGCAGCTGCAATCCTTGTTCGAGTAGTTACACTTTAGCTTGTTACATTCAAGAATCGCCAGACCAGGATGTTTCGTTAATTAAGTCCCAATAACAAAATAGATCAAATTAACTGTTATTTTATTTATTTATTTAATTTTTTCTTTTATTGATTAACAGAATGTTATTTATGTATATATAAAAAAATACGTTGTATATACCTTAGTTCCGTAATCAGGTAACTTATACCCTTATTAAAAGTTAATAATGCAGATACAAATTTTACGTATAGTATTTTGTTTTTCCGGACGATATTGTCGTATACGCTTGAACCTTGTGCTTGAGATACGGAAATTAAATATTAATAAAAATGCCATGACTGATCCGGAAGCCGGATGAAACGCCGAGATGCTACTACTCGGCCAATCACTGTAGTTCAGTGGTAGAGTACGTACCCACTCGCTACGACTCGGCTATAGAGAATGGTCGAGAGATAGCGTCTCGACCATGGTATACTGCAGTGGATTCCAATTGAAAGTCAGAATTAGTTTTCAAAGTACAACTATAAAATATATTATTTGGTGACTGACCGTATTTAATAAATCATAGATTTTAACTTAGCAAGCCGTTTATAAACTTGCTATTTATAATAATTTCATAATATTAATTTCTAAAAAAAAATAATAATAATAATAAAAATATCAAACCATACAAAAACGCGATTTGTATATCCAGTATAATATTTCAGCATACCAGAAAAGGATGTATCGTTCTTCCGTTTTCTCATATTTCATAAATCACTTAGCCATTTTAAAATAAAATAATATTTGGAATGTGGGAATAATAGTTTATCGCTTTTTAACTAAAATTTAAAATCCCGCCATTTTGATTCTCCTAACAATCACAATTCAGAATTATTAAAACATCATTTTTCTCTTCAACCAACTGGCTGAGGATCTGGGTAGATCACAGTATTTATGAACCATTATTGCCTCATTTAATCAAAATGAAATTATTACATCCTTGTAGGAAGTAAAAGAAATATTGTGATCACGAAAATTTTCGGTTTTCAGATTTCAACGGAAATATACATTTTGACCATCCTTCAATTCATTTTGACATTTTCGGCGTGACATCTGTACGTACGTATTCATCTCGCATAATTCAAAAACGATTAGCCGTAGACAGAACAATTAATTTAACTAGTCATGCATCAAAAATCTTAACTAGAATTCTATACAGAAGAATTAAGAGGAAAGTGGAAGAAGTGTTAGGAGAAGACCAATTTGGTTTCAGGAATTGTATGGGGACAAGGGAAGCGATTTTAGGCCTCAGATTAATAGTGGAAGTAAGATTAAAGAAAAACAAACCAACATACTTGCCATTTATAGATCTAGAAAAGGCATTCGATAACGTAGACTGGAATAAAATGTTCAGCATTTTAAAAAAATTAGGGTTCAAATACAGAGATAGAAGAACAATTGCTAACATGTACAGGAACCAAACAGCAACAATAACAATTGAAGAACATAAGAAAGAAGCCCTAATAAGAAAGGGAGTCCGACAAGGATGTTCCCTATCTCCATTACTTTTTAATCTTTACATGGAACTAGCAGTTAATGATGTTAAAGAACAATTTAGATTCGGAGTAACAGTACAAGGTGAAAAGATAAAGATGCTACGATTTGCTGATGATATAGTAATTCTAGCCGACAGTAAAAAGGATTTAGAAGAAACAATGAACGGCATAGATGAAGTCCTACGCAAGAACTATCGCATGAAAATAAACAAGAACAAAACGTAAAGTAATGAAATGTATCAGAAATAACAAAGATGGACCACTGAATGTGAAAATAGGAGGAGAAAAGATTATGGAGGTAGAAGAATTTTGTTATTCGGGAAGTAGAATTACTAAAGATGGACAAAGCAGGAGCGATATAAAATGCCGAAGAGCACAAGCGAAACGAGCCTTCAGTCAGAAATATAATTTGTTTACATCAAAAATTAATTTAGTGGTCAGGAAAAGATTTTTGAAAGTATATGTTTGGAGTGTCGCTTTATATGGAAGGGAAACTTGGACGATCGGAGTATCTGAGAAGAAAAGATTAGAAGCTTTTGAAATGTGGTGCTACAGGAGAATGTTAAAAATCAGATGGATGGATAAAGTGACAAATGAAGAGGTGTTACGGCAAATAGATGAAGAAAGATGCATTTGGAAAAATATAGCTAAAAGAAGATTAGCTAAAAAGAAGATTATGGGCTACATACTAAGGTACCCTGGAATAGTAGCTTTAATATGGGAAGGACGGGTAGAAGGAAAAAATTGTGTAGGTAGGCAACGTTTGAAATATGTAAAACAAATTGTTAGGGATGTAGGATGTAGGGGGTATACCTAAATGATAAGACTAGCACTAGATAGGAAATCTTGGAGAGCTACATCAAACCAGTAAAATGACTGAAGACAAAAAAAAACAATAGCCGTAGAATTTTGAAATTATGGATTTAGGACTGATATAACATCTAGTTGTGTACGTCCCTTTTGAGAACTATTATCTGGACCATAATTGTCCAAAAAAGCTTAAAATCCAATTTTTTTTGGATTTTGGACTTTCTCTTAACTGTATGTGTGTAAGTACACATTGAGAACTTTCAACGGTGAATTATAAGTGGTACTTATATTCATTGGTTCCAGAGTTATAGCCAAATAAAATTTTAATTAATAAAATATTTGGATCTTACAAGGGGGAAGAAGGGCGACATATCGGTTCGAATCAGACTTAATCTACTTTTTTATTTTAACTTTTCTTTTTTAATTTTACATATTTTGATTTATCCATAATTATTAACCTCTGATTGTAAAAAAAAAATACAATAAAAAATAATTCAATGATAACAATAAAAAAAAAAAAAATCACGGAAAAAATCATAAGTTATGAGAGAAATAGAAATGTAAGTACTTTTCATCTTAATTTCAAAAATATTACAGTAATTAATAATTATTAATAAATCAATTAATTATTATTAATAAATCAATATATTTAAATTTAGAAAAACAAAGTTAAAAATATACATGTATATGAAGTAGGATTTGAACCCATGTGTACATGGTTACAGATCCGACACATTCTCCATACCACATAACTACTTGAGCGATGAGAGACAAAATTAATGTATAAACTAATATAAAATACTGATACGGAAACAAAAAAAAAAATGTGATGCAATGTTGTGTCAACCACAATGCAACTGTGTAACTCTCAACTTCATTAAAGAATTGGAGGATCATATATCAATTTCATGTTCCGAGTGATGTATAGCAAAGCAATAATAGATTTTAAACGTTTTCATGAACAAGAGTAAGTATTAAAAATTACAAAACACGATATCAAAAAAAAAACATTGCTGAAAAACACTACTCTTAGTTATGCTTGATGTTAGTATTCATATATCGCCTGTCACTGCCCAGGAAGTAAATAAGGTCATTTTTTTGTTAAATGAAAATATATCTCCTGATTTTAATTTATTCAGATCTGATGTTGATTGAGAAGTTACAGATCTGAAGTTAATTAGTAATGACATAAGTGTTTTATTTGTAAATTTATTATTGCTTAAGTTAAAGAAGTTATTTATCCTAATTTTCTAAATACTACTATAATTGACCCAATTTATAAATCAGTTTTTCATACTGTTGAGTCATACTACAGACCGAATTCTATTCTTTCTTATCTGGATAAAATGTTAACGGTGTATACATAATACATTATATTAAAAGGAATAAGTTTCTTCGAAGGAGCCATTTTGGGTTCAGGTAGGTGAAAATAAACTTTTTTATGATTTATCTAATTATATAAACAGGAATTTTGATGAAAGAAAATAACTTGTAGTTCTATTTATAGATATTTCTGAAGAATTTGATGTCCTTTCTCATTCATTAAAGAAATCGGAGTTGGTGGACGTGTGTTGTTTTGGTTTTAGAGCTATTTATCAAACAAACATTTCTAAAAAGTTGGTAAAAGACGAAGTCATAATAGTTACGTAGATTCCGGTGTCCCTCAGGGATGCCCACCAGGCTGTTACAGTGGTTAACTCGACATCGTAAATCAGATGATTTCGAAGTCGAGAGTTCTAAGGTTCAAATCCTAGTAAAGGCTATTAACTTTCGTTTCCTACTTGGCTTCAGGAAAAAAGTACATATTAAGTATCATTTGAGTCAATATTAAGATATGGTATTAATGCTTGGGGGCGAGCAGAGCAGGATTCTTATATAAATGTTATCTGTCCCACCGAAATACAAGGATTTTAACTATTCTAAAACTCTATAATAACAGAGATAAAAAAACAGTAAAGATTTTCATAGGGCCTGCAGAACTTTACCCAGAGTTCCGCTGTACCAAAATATTATTACGGGTATAACAAATTTTTTACGGATTTGAGTACTAGATCGTTGATACAGGTGTTCTTTATTGGTTGGGTTTCAATTAACCACACCTCTCAGGAATGGTCGACCTGAGACTGAACAAGACTACAGTTAATTTACATTAATACATATTATCTTCATTTATCATCTGAAGTAATACTTTTCGATGGTTCCAGAGGCTAAACAGGAAAAAGAGTCCAACAGGGATCCATTCTAGGACCTTTATTATACTTAATTAGTGTAATTGGTATAGAACATTTTTAATTTTCTAGTTTATAGCAGTTTCTTGATGATGATTCTCTAGTCATAGCAAATGCGTCCTATGAACGCGTTGTATTTCATATGCAAACAGATCATTATGCATTGGTACGCTGGGCTCATGATCAAAGCTTAATTTTTAATGAAAAAGACGCCGGAGATTAACAAATTTTTGTCCAAAAACAATAATTAAAGAAAAATTATTTTTAAAAACACATATTTGTATTTGTCTGTAAAATTCTTCACCTTTTCCCAATTGTCGTGTTGTATCTTCCAAATCCGAGCATTACGTATTTAGGCATAATATTGATGAAATTTTTACTTGGTCTAATCAAATTGGTGTTACTTCTCGATTGCATAGAATACGACGTATCATTTAAACTTTATTTTCCTACTTATGTTTTAAAAAGTGCATATTAAGCATCATTTGAGTCAATATTAAGATATGGTATTAATGCTTGGGGGCAAGCAGAGCAGTTTTCTTTTATAAATGTAATCTGTCTCACCGAAATACAAGGATTTTAACAATTCTAAAACTCTATAATAATAGAGAGAGAAAAATAGTCAAGATTTTCATAAGGCCAGCAGACCTTCACCCAGAGTTCGAAGAAGAAGAAGTTAAAGGAAAACATTCTTAATTTTGTTTAGATATTAAATTAGTTTTATGTAACATGAATGAGAGAATTGGAATATTAATGTTTATGAAGATGTTTACAAAACAAAACATGAGTTTTGTTTTGTTTTTTATTTTTCAATGGAATTATTTTTTTTATAACGTGTGTGTGTTATTTATTGGAAATCTCTGACAAGCTGATGTATCAGTTTTTATAGCGATCCTATAAAAATAAAAATATAGCTAAATAAAAGAAAAAGAAAAAATTATTATTATACGCCAATGTCAATGGCAAAATGTTTTCATTTTATCCAGAGATTCCGGGTTCGAATACCAGTCAAATGAACATTTTTCAAATTAAATTAAACTATATATAAACAATTATATGTTTATAAATAAACATTATAACACCACACACAAACACGCGCGCGCGCGCACACACACACATTTAAAAAGTTCTAAAAAATCCGATACGATGTACATAGTTGTAATACTTTCCTGGCATTGGTTGTTTATTCTTACGTGGTATAAAATAATTATAAACGGAAAAACATTACCTAAGATTTATTTTTCGGGGTGGGGGTAATTTATGATGAAATTTTATTTTAAAATTACCATTTTATATTAAAATAATAGAAAAAAAGCTATTAAAAATTACAAAAAATCCGGTATTTTTTTTTCTGTTCCTCCACCTCCAAAATTACCTTCCAACAAATTTTTTTTATATTTACTATGTTAAGTGGAAGAAATTAAAGACATTCCACAAAAAGATGCACAGCCAATAAAAAGTTACCTAACAGTTTTTTTTTTTTGATGGTGGAGGGTGAATTATGATGAAATTTTCTGTAGTATTAGTATTAGAAATCTTATTATTTAAATTTAATTTAAGAAAGTTTTGAAGTTTCAATAAATCAATATTTTTAAACGTTGATCGTCACCCTCTACTATCAATATTGTGCCAAACTATTTATTTTTTTTCGTTTTGGTTACTTTCATTACTACTACTATTTCTACTAAGCCTTACAAAGATATTAAGAAAAATTAAATTCAAAAATACGCAATAAATAAAAAGATAGCTTTTTACAATTTTTGAGGAAGAGCAGAATTTGGGGGAATTTTTTTTTAAATAGTAAGATAAGCATGTACGAATGTACTGAATTTAATATAAAGTGAGATTTACAATTCAACGCACGTACATATAGGTACTATTACTACCCCCAGATTTTTTGGGGGGTCCCAGGGTCTCACACAGACACACACACACTTTTTTTTTGGTATTAAAACAAATAAATACAGAGGTAATATATAATTATTTAAACTTAATAGCTAATATTCTACGAGAATGTTTTAATTGATTAAGAAGTTATACATATTACATTACTTAATCCAGTACAATACTTAATATATTTTTATCTATTCATTAAAAAGATAATAAATAAAAGTTCTGCTGAAAATACATTTTATGATTATAATATTGCTAATAAAATGCTTTTTTTTTAAAAAAAAAAACCAAAAAAAAAGCATTTACTAAAAAGATACATGATATGCTATTTATTGCATACACGTTGGATTTTAGATACTTGATTTTCATAAATAACTTCAATAAATAATACTGTTCTAGGATTACTTTTACTCGTTTAAAATTTAAAAAAGAATTAAAAAACATTTTATACGTATGTCTGATTATAACAAAAAAATAAATAAATAAATAAATACTAAAATTCTTACTCAGAATATTTATTTTTGAGTATATATTTAAGATCTATAAGAAATTTTCACAAAAATATTGAAAAAAAAAACACATTTTTGTTTTATATTTCATAAAAAATTCTGAATTTAGAGAGAGAAATTTGTATGAACGATTTTTATAAATATCTTATTGTTCGTAGAAAACTAAATATTTATTTTTTCAACTAAAGCAGATAAAAAGATTAGTTATAGTTTTCCAGAGTTCAATGTTGCATAATTGTTAACAATTTTTTGACGATTTATTTTTGTATGTCGAGTTTTTAATAAAGAGATTCATTTATAAAATACATTAAAAACATTTAAGAAAAATAAAATTACAAAACAACAGAACCTTTTTTTTTATCAAAATTTGTTTTCCGACTTGTACCAAAGAGAAAAATGTATTACTCACGCAGAAATACTTTTTGATATTCGCTCACTATTATTAACCAACCTATAATTTTTATTAAATTGATATAGATTCGTTCATTTTAATTTTTTTTTTATGTTATTTGTTTATTTAATCTTAAGTATTGAAAACGAAAAATAATACAAAAATTAACTACTTATTTGTCTAATAAGGAATTTTCAGAATCTCTACCCGTGACAACTGCCTTCTGTATTTAAATCTTAAGAAACCATTCAGGCTCATCCGCAGTGGTTCTTGAGTTGTTTCATCAGGAAATCAGAAAGGTCGTGGCGTGTTGGCTGAATTTTAAACGATCCCTACTGCTAAAATCCTTGTAACGGAACGCCTCCGCGTCGTTGTTCAGTCATTTACTTTTTATGACAGGAATAAACGTATTATAAATTCGGCATTTCTTCGAACAGCTGTATTTAAAATGAAATTCAATCAAATTGTCCGTAAAATTGTAAATAAATATACGATCAAATACCTCACGCCGTACACTGTCAATATTTTAAATGTACATTTAAATATCAAATTTGGATCAATGAAATTGTAGTTCACAGTTATATACTGAAATAGTTCGGCTTGCAAACCGTTATGGGAACACCTAATGCCAATTATTTTACTAAATTGTATTCAATTAGCTTATAAAGTAAAGAATAAACAAACATTGCATTTTTATGGGTGAGTTCATCATGATTCTACTGAGTTTAAAGCAGTGGGGACCCGTGGCTAAAATTAATGGGGGTGTTGCTTTGTTGCTTTATAAAATTTTTTCTGCGCCTTTTATAGGTCATGGTTAGTTTTCTGTAAAATAAAAGAACCAAGAAATAAAGCAATCAAATAGAATAGCTGGAAGCAGGATAACAATCTAATTCTACACTTTTATCTACACTTTCAAGAAACGGTACAAGGTTTTTAATCATACTAGACTTAAAAACCGTATTCGGTTTAACAGAATAAATAATAAAAAGTCAATCAGATACAATTTTTTAGTATTATTAGATAATAATTTAATAAAATATCTGCTTTAGATTACAATAGTAGACGGTGCTTAATTTAAATTTCTATGTACACAGAAGCAAACACAAAATTAATTTTTACTAATTATCTTCTGTTTTGCCCTTTCAGCGTGTTTTTAGACAGATTTGGTAATCAAAGAGCCCTTGCTTTCCGCCATCTTTTCATTACTACTGAAAAAACAACTAAATCTCTTTCATATTCCTTCCACCGACTAAAATAAAAAAGAGAACGAACAAAGAATGTTTCATACACTTGTAAAAAAACTACCTTCCCCCAGCACGCCAGGGTCGGAACCGCAGGAACGACAATGCTCTCTCTCTCTCTCCCTAACAGCCTCGCGTGCAGCTTCCAATTGTCGCATGCGCACAACATCCAAATACCACTCCACTGGAACTGTGAAGCGCACAGTTCCATTTGTATCTTTTTCATAAACTGAGGGATGGCTAATGACATTAAGCTTAAGGATTACATATTGTACAATATAAAGAAAGAATTAAAGAAAAAAGGACTCGTGATAATTAAATGTTATCGATAATTTCAAGTTGTAATAGGGGGGTGCTGCAGTTCCATTTGCCTGTACAAAAACCGCAACTGGTCACGAGTATCAATACCGATTCACAAAGCGGCCATATCTTCATACTGCACTAGTTCTATTAAGACCCTTAATATTTTCATACGAACCCTTTTTATTCTCGTGTTTAATTTGTATGTTTCTGTTACTTAATTATGTTATTTAAATTTAATATAATGAATCATTGGAACGTCAGTGTAGTATTCCAAGATTTATGTCTGTATGACTTGAGTTATACCATGTCTGACAACGATTCAGCTGATAATAATATACGATTATTGATATACCCTCTGAATAAAAGGCCGCGAAAAAAGCCCTTAAGTGTGTGCGGCAAATATATCATTTTAAATGCTTACAAAAGCGAATTACAGAGTAATAATCCAACGACGTTGATTTCGGATGTCTTTAATAAAACAATAAGTGGACGTCTCAAATAAAGCTAACATAAGAGGAAGTTGTGCTGTTTCATTGTAAAAAATTATTCGCGAGTATTAATCTACTAATGAATTACGGTCTCCTCAGAAAACAAACCTCACCCTAGGTCAATTGAAGAAAAAATTGACGATGTCGAAAAAAATTCGAAATGAACTGCCTTAGATAGACAAAGTGTTACGAGTTGTAAAAGACTATAACGATCTACCAGATTTCCGAAGAATAACTTTTTATAAATATGTAAAAAGTAAGAATTTTAAATACGAAAAACAGGGCTGGGAAAGTGCTTTAATTGACAGGGATGATTTCATTATATGACGAAGGTATTACCTCACTGAAATAAAAAAAAAATGAAGCACGAAGTTTGTAGAATATATTATATCGATAAATCTTGGGTAAACGAAGGCAACACGAAAAGATTGGTTTGGAAAGATAAAGCTGTGAATTTGTCTAAAGAAACCTCTCTCTGTGTGGCTTATCAACTGATAATAAGGCTCCAATGGATAAAGTTAGGAGTCTCATAATCACGCATATTGGCAGTGATAGGGGATTTATCATGTTGCTCTTTGGTGTTTTGAATCCAAATCAACAAAAGAGTATCATAACGAGATAAACGGCACATCTTTTGAGAAATGATTTAGCAATGTGTTACCTCTTCCGTAATATAATTCGATTATTGTATTAGACAACGCCCTTATCATTCATGTAAAAAGGAAAAATTCCATACGCGTCTTTAAAAAAGAATGATATCAAAATGTCGCTTAGTTCAAAAGGAGTGATTTTGAAGAGAATAAACTTAAAGTTTAATCTTCTCAAAGGATTTCGCGTAGTAAAAGTAATTTTAATATGTACATAACTGATGAGTTAACATAATACTTTGCTAAAATCGTGCTTCGATTACCTTCCTATTGTTGTAAACTAAATCCATTTGAGTTAATTTGGGGACAAATCAAAAGTTACGTAGCGTCAGAAAATAATACTTTTATAATATCTGATGTTAAAAATTATGCTAAAAACCATCGATAAAAGGACAAATAGGAATGGGAAAACTGAATAAAACATATAACGGATAATGTTGATCCAAATTATTGGCAACTGGATAATATAATAGAAAAAAATCAGATGACGAAAATTGAACTGAATTTATTCATTATTTATTATCATAAAAATTTAATCTACGATACTAGTGAACTTTTACTGTTTGTGAATAATTGACAATTTCATAAGTGTTAAAAAACTCAAATAAATCTCCTAATTTATTTAAATTAAGGAAATATATATAACATTAGTAAAATATAATAGCGCGTAGTTACTGAATGTCAACGTTGCGTAGTTTCTTTTATATGGATTTACAACAGTTACTTGTGAATCGTCCGCATCAACACTCGTATGCGCAGTTTGTTTTCTTTAATTCTATAAGCAAACTGATTAGGTATAGTTGTAGCCGAATAAATGAAGATTAGAACAATGCTTGAAAGAATGGGAATAATATAACCAAAGTTCTGAACGCAACGAAAATAAATTTTTTAGAAGTGAAATTTAACGGTATATGTACTGTTATAAAAGTCTGTAAAATTTTAATTACAAGACAAATTTATAAGAAAAAAGTAAAAAGATTGGAAAATAATTATAGAAATACGTTAAAATGAATAAATTGATCCTAAAGGTAATACTTTATATTACCTTTAGGTAATATAAAGTACCATTACCATTTTTTTTTTGTCTTCAGTCATTTGACTGGTTTGATGCAGCTCTCCATGATTCCCTATCTAGTGCTGGTCGTTTCATTTCAGTATACCCTCTACATCCTACATCCCTAACAATTTGTTTTACATATTCCAAACGTGGCCTGCCTACACAATTTTTTCCTTCTACCTGTCCTTCCAATATCAAAGCGACTATTCCAGGATTCCTTAGTATGTGGCCTATAAGTCTGTCTCTTCTTTTAACTATATTTTTCCAAATGCTTCTTTTTTTATCTATTTGCCGCAATAACTCTTTATTTGTCACTTTATCCACCCATTTAATTTTTAACATTCTCCTATAGCACCACATTTCAAAAGCTTCTAATCTTTTCTTCTCAGATTCTCCGATTGTCCAAGTTTCACTTCCATATAAAGCGACACTCCAAACGTACACTTTCAAAAATCTTTTCCTGACATTTAAATTAATTTTTGATGTAAACAAATTATATTTCTGACTGAAGGATCATTTCGCCTGTGCTATACGGTATTTTATATCGCTCCTGCTTTGTCCATCTTTAGTAATTGTTCTTTCCAAATAACAAAATCCTTCTATCTTCATAAACTAGTCTTTTCCTATTTTACATTCAATGGTCCATCTTCGTTATTTTTACTAAATTTCATTATTTTCGTTTTGTTCTAGTTTATTATCATGCGGTAGTTCTTGCATAGGACTTCATCCATGCCGTTAATTTTTTTTCTAATTTTTTTTTACTCTCAGCTAGAATTACGATATCATCAGCAAATTTTAGCATCTTTATCTTTTCACCTTGTACTACTACTCCGGATCTAAATAAATAATAATAATCCAAAACCTTTTTCCTTTTATATATATAAATCATTATTTTTACTTTCTAATGAATTTTTACCATTTTATTTTTTTTTTTTACCCGATTCTTCGGGTTTTAGGCTATTATTATTTATTTTTGTACTGCCTTCTCCTTTTCGTTATTAGTAGATTTATTCTTTTCAGTTACTCACATGTTTCCAAGAAAACAAGAATGAAATTTAGCGAAATAAGTAAATAAAAACGAACAAAACAACTGTTTAAATAGAATAAGTTAAAGGGAAAAAAAAAATAAATAAGGTAGAAGTAAAAGGACAAATTGATTATATAGAAAAAAAGAAACACAAAACGAAGAATTTTTAGAGATACGAAGAAAGTAAAAAAAAAAGTAAATAAATAAACAGATAGATACGTAACAATTTACAATATTATATGTTTCAGAAGAAGAAAAATGAGGAGGATAAAGAATAAACATGATAAAGAGTAAATGAATTGAATAAAAAGAAAATAAAGTTTTATAAAACAAAACAAATAAGAAAATTCAAAAGTTTAAACTTGATTTATCGATCTTCCTTAACTTTAAAAGCCATTTTGTATTTACCTCTTAGAATTATATAAGTTGCATACGTATTATAATGTGTGTGTGTGTGTGTGTGTGTGTGTGTGTGCGTGTGTGCGTGTGTGTGTGTGTGCGCGCGTGTATATATATATATATATATATATATATATATACACACAAAAACAAGTTTTCCGAGAAAATTAGGCAAAAGAGTTAAAGAAAGACGAAATACTTAAAAGTTTAGCATGAAGTTAGTTACTAAAGTGTGTAAGTTAAAACTTTATATATATATTTTATCATTAATATATTTACGTAGCTGAAAAGTTATCTACGAAGAAATAAGAAGTAACAGTAAATTAATAAATTAAACATTAGCAAAACAAATTAACATTTCACTAAACATTTTATAAAAACATACCGAAACCGGCATCATGTTTTTTTTTTTTTTTAAGTACATTAAAAAAGGAAAATCACAAAATTAAAATTCACAAAAAGTTCGCAGAAGCCAAAAAAAATACAATTGCTGGAAAAGTCTTTTTATAAACAAATTACAAAATTTCAGTAATTAATCACCAATTTTCTTCGATAACCACTCATTAAATTTGGATTTCTAAGAGCTATCTTTTAAAATGATAAATTTATTTTTACAATAAATATTAGCTTTACAAAACAAACGGTCATATTTAATGTTTTTTTTTCGCTTTTTGCAGTAATTAATTAATAAAATTAAACGTTTAAAAGTTTAAATTATAGGTACTCCAAAAGCCTACAATTTTACTCAGAACGTTTTCGCCTAGGAAGTTTACCTTGGCCTACAAAATTGAAAAAAAATGATTTTCACCACATTTGAACGGCCGCCATTTTGTCCAGTTAGGGAAAATTTTGTCCAATAATATAAATAAGTTATACTTACCCTAATCTGCACCCCATTTACTTCCCTAAACTCTACTAATTTTCTTCAGAAATCTACCTTTTTCCTCATTGACCGGACTATCAAGAGAAAATTTGTTTTAAAACTCAAAAATATTAAAATATATTACTCTTTTTTTCGTTTGATCTAAATTTATTATATTAACTTGATAAAAAAAATAAATAAAACAAAAAAAAATTGAGAATTTAAAACTGAGGAAAAGTAAACTCAACTGAAAAAAAATTTTAATATAGAAAAAATCAAGATATTCAGATTAACTGATGACTGTTCTTTAAGCAGTATTCAGAAATGAGTTTGAATAAATACTGAATGACATGGATTTATATCCCCCTCAGAAATTGTATTTTTTTCTGTTATGAACCCAGTAGAACTGTTTTAGGTAGATTTCATAAGAAAGCTACTTAATGTAATTGGTACGATGATTCGACTTCCGGAAAATTTTGACATATCTTCGGGTTTCGCATCCTCCAGACCCCAAAACAACCGTCAGTTCAAAAGTTTATATATATATTTCACTTTCTTGTAGACACGATAACTGCCGTAATTTTGTTGAATTCATCGAATGTGACCCGAGTACGGTGATCCGACTAGTTGGACTCTATTGCACGACAATGCTCTGACATACATGACAAGCACGTTATTATGCCGCAAATCAAATCATCGTCTTATCCTACCCGACTTGGCTGTAGCAGTTTTCTGTTCCCGAAACTCAAGTTGAAGGTCGATGCAAAATGTCGCTGCAACGAGTGTATAACTAGAGATGGGTTCTACGTAGAGGGCTGATGTGAGTAAATTTATTTTTCTTTAAATCAGTTTTTTTATTTAATTTGGTTAGGGAAATTTTCAGATATACTGTGTATTGTTGCCACGTGAAAGGTATTCCAGGAGGCTAAAAATTTTTTTTTTTTAATCTGATTCGGAACTGTAAAATGGATGTGGCAGCATCTTCCGACCCATATTTTTGTAAATATTCCCGTATATTTTGAGCGGTATAGGTGTAGGTGTTATCATGTAGAAGAATCACGCCTACTGAAAAAGAACTAGGATTTTCCCTTGTTATTGTGAGTTTAATTTTTTGGTAAAACACAGTTTATTATATATTGTTCTTAAAATAAATCGTATGAAATTGGACCTTTAAATTCTCAAAATACCATTAGAAATAGTCACCGGCTTACGGGTAGGTTTTATATTTTTTCTGTTGGGAGTTTTAAGTTTTTTTTCTATGAAGAGTAAAGAAAAGAAGATATTTTATAAAGAGTGGTACAGTCGCTTTTATTTCTTATGTACGATTAGCTTACTTCTTAACCATTCCTATATTTTACAGATTATTAAAATTATAGCATTATGCTAAAAATTTATGAAATTTAATGTTATTTTTTTTAAATAAAAAAAAAGATTTTTTTTATGTTTTCATTTCATAGTGGACTATCTCGTAACCCGCCTTTTTGTATATTTTGCGGTAATTTAGCTCTGATAATAACATCGACGATTCTCGAATTATAAATTTCAACAATTTTCCAAATTTCTATGCGTTTCTACTTTCAGATAAGATAATTAATGAAATTAATGTTTTTATGAAATAAACAAAAGAGGTTATAGTAATGAAAAATCTTTTTGAACAGCTGATATTTTCTACGTCAGGAGGAGCAAAATTTGAAGGTCAGAAAGTTTATTCTACTAATTACCTTTTTCCTATTGCCATTTTTTTTTTTTTTTTTTATGTAGATTTCATAAGGAAGTTACCTATTGTAATGGTTACTATGATTCGCCTTCCGAAAAATTTCGACTTATCTTCGCGTTTCACCCACCCAAAACCATTGTCAGTTTAAAAATTTATATATATATTTCACTTTCTTGTGGACACGATAACTGCCGTAATTTTGCACCAATCACTTTCAAAATGATACATAAAATATAACTACCTAAATTCTCGGTCAAGTTTGTTAATGGCAAAATCTAATCATGTGGGTAGGAATGGGGGGGGGGGGGCTTTTTCGAAAAAAAAAAAAATATCGCTATATCTTTCTTATTAAGTAAAATCTCGAATTCGTTTAAAGTTCCTATTATTGTTTGGATAAGAGCCTAAAACTTTTTTTTTATCACCAACCATTGGCCCAAGGGGTGGAAAAATGAGGATTCGAAAGCAAAAAAATCATACTTCCCTTAATACGCACAGTATCGAATCGGTTTAAAAAGTTCCTTAGTCTTCTAAACATTATCTAAAACTTTTGTCTGTAACAGTTTTTTATATGACCAACCCTTATGGCAAGGGATGACCAAAATGTCTCTGGAATTGTAAGAAGATGGGGCATCGTATGCTCAACATGTGAAACTTTTTTCACACGAAACTATTATCGTATTGAGTAAATTTGAAGTTTTTCTTAACTTTAAGGTGGATCTTTTTTATCCCCTACTTAGCACCGGTGAAATCTACCTCCGCCTTTCGGCCTGCCGAAAGGGATTTTTTAATTTTTTCTCCCGTATTTGTATATGACGTAATATCATTTAAATCGTTATATTATATTATTAAATAATATCATAGATAAATAATTTTGTATAAATGTTACCTATGGTGGTCTGTACAATTAATAGATAAGATAGATAAGATTGGTACTGTTATAGGAATTGATATTGATAGGTATTGATTTTGTTTATATGTACACAATTTTAACATCTCCTTCTTCTAAACACAAAAAAGCTGACAACACAGTTTTAGAATTTGTTGTGGGTTGTTTCTGATTCATGGCTTACACACACATACACACACAAAACTTAATTTAATATATTTATCGTTTTATTTAAATATTATATTTTTCGTTTATTTAATTCAATAATTCTAATTAAAGCGCGCGCGTATATCATATTTAATTCGGGCGGGTGTGGCGGTACTAGCGGCGACGGTCGGCACTAAAAAAAATAATGTAATTTCACAACCTACGTAAAACAAATTTCGTTTGTACGATCGGAAGAATTGTGTAGCAACAATGCTTAACGCATCGGATACCGAGTCATCCCGGCGGTTGAAATCGAGGTACCACCCAGTCTGAGTTGCTTTTTTACACTTTAAATATCATTCATTTATTTATTTCTATTGCTCATTTTTGACGTAATAACATAGCTGATACCAGCTATAAGTCAGTGCTAACAACCTCTGAAATATTAACTAAATAAAATATATCAGTGATTCCTAAACTTTTCCGAGTCGAGGGGCCCTTTATCAATTAAATTTTTTTCCTGGCGCCCTACCCTAAGTAAAAGTATGACTACTAGTAAGTAAGAGATAAAAATAAATAAAACTCGTGTATCTTCATTATTTTTTTTTACTTTATTAACATTAAATTAATAATTGTCAATGTCTTGGTTTAATTAATTATGAAGCTTTTACAATATTTTGCGGCGCTCCTGTGAAGTAGCTGCGGCTCCGCGGGGCGCCGCGACGCACGTTTGGGAATCACTAAAATCAATAATTAATATTTAAAGTGCAGAAAATTATATGGATGACAACCCTACCCTGTAGAATTTCAAATTTTCCGGTCCAAGAGAACTAGGGAAAAAGGGAATTCTTCACAGAAAAAAAGAGATTTTTAAAGATGGCAGACTGCGACACTAGCGCTCCTTTTGGTGATAGCGGGATAGTATTGACGGAGTATGCTCACTTAGTCACTAGTTGAGGTGTGGGTTCGATTTTTCAAAACCTTTTTTGTAAATATTATTATTTTTTAATTATTAACATATGTACCTAAGAAAAATATGACCAGAAAAAGGCAAAATCTCAAAATACTGAGGGTGACCTTATTCTACATCCACACCCCCTTGACCTTTTAATTTCAAAATTTAATCGCATCCAATGCCTTATGTACAGAAGTAATCTGACCAAGTTTCGGACCATTTTCTGGAGATTAGAAACCAATATCGAACATAAAAACATCCGGAAAATTTCCATCCGGTTTTTTGGTTCCTTAAGTGTCAAAACGGCATGATTCGGTGAAAACCGCATATGCCCATAACGGACCGATTACAATACTTTACTTTCTAAAGCTGTTCTGCTATAGCGCTATCTGGACGGAAAAGTAAAATTAATTTACCTGCATAATAATGTTTTGTTACAAGCAATATTGTTGAGGTTAGTTTTAAAAAGTTAAATGTGTAGAACACGTTGAAATATGTGAGCTAGTTATGTAGTAGCAGAGTATTAAAAATTCTCCTTTTTGGATGAACTGAAAGTTTGCATTTTCATAATATTCTACAGTTGTATGTTTCTTTGCAAAATTAATTTCGTTAGTTGCTGTGTAACAGTACCTGCAAAACCGTTGTTATGGGTGACACGATTTTATAAAGTAAAAGTTGTCAACTCTGTGTGTTAACTCTAAGTATACGAAGAGAAAATTGCTAGTCATAAGTTCGGATGGTCGTACGTTCCGAAATCAGTGAATATATACATAAAAAAAAAAAAAAATACATAAATAATGACTAAAAAGGAGTGCGGGACGCCTACCGGAAAAAAAACCGAGAAATTTATTTTAAAAATAGACAAGAACAAAATAAAGGTTATGAAGTGTGACAAAAATGTGAATAATAAAAACTTATAATTATGATAAAAATAAATAATACTTGGGAAGTGGAAAAATTCTGTTATTTGGGAAGTAAAGTTTCAAAGAAAGTAATGTAGAAATTACAAGATTACCTAACATAACTGAGAATAAGTTTCATAAAAAAAGAAATTTACTTGTATCAAACATAAGAATTGGTAAGAAATTGTGGAAAATATTTGAGTGGTTTATAGTAATAACAAATATGATGTGGAAACCACATGACTTCCTTGTACGCCTATTAAATTTCATATACACTTTATTTTTACAATCAGAGGTTAATAATTATTAATAAATCAATATATTTAAATGAAAAAAAAATATATGAAGTCGGATCTGAACAGATCCGACTGAACAGTTCTTACCTTGTAAGAACCAAATATTTCATTAATTAAAATTTTATTTGACTATAACTGTGGAACCAAGGAAAATTAGTACACTTATCACTGAAAATCTCTCACTGAGAGCTGATTAATGCGGTTAAGAAAAATTCCAAAATCCAAAATAGAATTTGGATTTTGGACTTTTTGGTCCAATCGATTGCAATCAAAAGGCGAGGTGCACAACTAGATGTTACAATAGTCCTAAATAAAAAAATTCAACATCCTTTTAATAATGGTTTTTGAGTTATGCGAGATACATACGTACGTACAAATGTCACGCCGAAACTAACCAAAATGGATTCAGGGATGTTCAAAATGGATATTTTTGTTGAAATCTGAAAATCGAAATTTTCGCAATCACAATACTTCTTTTACTTCGTACAAGGAAGTAAAAATGGTACACATAAAAAGCAGCTCGGAAAATTGAGTCTGTTAGAATTTTATATTATGAAAATTGATCTATAAATTTCGAAATGAAGAAATCTTCAGACGAATAGAAGAGGAGAAACATTTTTGGCACAACATTGTAGAGACAAACTTTGTTTATAAGAACGTATATCAATGTAGTTAGATTTAATTATATTTTTAAAACGAGGTGTATGAGGGTAAGAATTGTAGAAGAAGAAAACAAGGTAATTTTGGATTTAGTAAATATTTCGATGTTGAAAGATTAAAAGAGAAAAGGAAAGTAATGGAAAATAGCATCAATTTCTCAACCTGTTAAATACTCGTAAATCAAAAAAATAAATAAATGGGAATGAATTGGCTTAAAAAATTAATTTTTTTTGAATATAACCTCTAACTGGTGATAATAAATTAAAGAAAAAAACTTCGTAAAATTGTATCGTAAAATAAACATAGTTGTAATATTGTACGAAGGGAATGAAAATTTTTTGTAATTTTTTTTTCAAAAAATAATAAAAAAATAAGGGTTAATGAAATGTATTTTAAATGCAATGGGTAACTTGCGGAGATGAATTTAAATTTAAAATAAATTTTTAAAAAAATAAAAAAATAATTTTGTTACCACAGATTATTGAAGTGGAGGTGCGCAAAATATTTTTATATTTGTTTAAACGCCTATTGATGAAGAAAATATGGATGCAAAAAAAAAAAACTCCCATTAACTCCTTTTATAAATCAATATATAGCCAAAAATACAAAAATATATGAGACCATTTTTTTTTTTGGAGAAGTGAATATTAAATAAAAAAATTTTTGGTAATTTGAGATTTTAATTTAAAAAAGCCATCAGTTTTAGAAAAAATAAAATATAAATTTAAAAATCTATTTTGCTAAAGTGCCCCAGAAAAGATTTGAAATATTATTTCAGCCAAAATAACCCTCTTTTTCAATTTTTGCGAAAATGTAATAACATTCTTGCTCCCCGAAGTAGTACGTGTCTACCAAGTTTGAAGAAAAGTAGTTGACGATGTCCAGAGTTGTAAGACGAAAATATACAACATACATACGTTCATTTGCATTAACATCCATCACGCAAAAGTACGAGTAGTTTTTTTCTTGTAGTTTATTGGACTTCGGAACATCGGAGTAATATGTTTTTCACAGCTTGTATTAAAAAAATTTATTTAAACCAATATTTTTTTTGTTAAAAAATATTATATTGAATATTTTCAAGATACAAAACTAAGACCATTTTTTAGATTTCGTTTTTTACCTTTCCATAAACTTTCCCGTTACAACTGTAGCTGTACATATCAGACGGGAAAGTAAAAATAGAAATTTAAATTTCATTTCGGATGGACGAACAATCGAGTTAAATTAAAAATTATTAAAAATATATACAGAGTGATTAAAATGCAGAAATTTTCAGGACATGTACTGGTAAAAATAAACTGAGGAAAGTTCATATAAACTTAGATTCGGAAACGCTTCGTTAACTAGTGTCAGCAGGTGATACATTTTTTTTTTTTTTTAATTTTATTGATTTAGTAAAATTAAGCGAGATTATAACTATTTGAACAAAATTTTGTAGTTTTATATGAATTCTGACCTGAAAAATGAAAAAAATGAGACCTTTTCAGGTATGTTGCTTGGTTTTAAAAAAAATTATTTAATTTAATACCTAGTTAAAATTTGCCACGTTTTGATGGATATATATACTTTTTTTTAATACAGTTCAAAATTATTACATTTGTATTTATTTTCGGTAGATTCGTACCATTTTACACATAATAAAATCTCTACAAGTTTTGTTTAAAAGTTAAATGTTTATTATTCGTTCAACAAAGTTATTTTATGTCAAATATAATGTAATGTGTTTTAATAAACCAAAGTTTATTCTTTTACCTCAGATTTCTTAAAACAAAACTACTAAAAATACAGTTCTGGGACCTATTCTTTTTCTTCTATTTTTGAAGTGAGATTTCAATAAAACCAGTGACTTTACCCCTTAATTTGTGTCCTAAGACTAACAATTTAACTTAATTTTACCGAAGGAACAGAAACAGGCGAAATCTTTCACCAGTCAGCATATGAACTTACGTTTTATACGAATTTTCTAATTTATTTTCACCAGTACAAAATTTCCTGAAAATTTGTTACATTTTTCGTAAATCACTATGTATATTATTGTTTAATTTACTTCTATTTTTTTAAAGAAAATTTAAGTAATGAATGCTTCGTAATTTCTACGTTGATTACTGTTTGCAAAGAATACCGGGTACAGTTAGTTTTGACAACGGAGTGGTTCCGAAACGCGTCAACGTATAATTAAAGAATGAAGCTAACAAAGGTTAAGCAATATTCAACATAGAAATTATAGTGTTCAAAGCAGAAAAGGTAATAGTAATTATTTTCTTAACAACAAAAATTCTAATTAGATATACGAGTACAAACATAAAATATTTACTAATTCATATCTGGTGTATTTGATAGGTTATACATTAAGCTGGTCTTATATTAATGTAACACACACACACACACACACACACACACACACACACACACACACACACACACACACACAAACACAAACACACACACACACACATGCATGTATTAATGTAATGTTTTTGGATGTATGACTGGTTTGATTTCAAGCATAACAAATTTAATAACAAAGATAAAATTATGTAACTAATTAACTTATTAATTATAAAAACTTATAAACTTGTAACTTCTTTTCCCTATTTATCAATAAAATATATTTTACTGAACCTAAATTGTTTTCAAATTAGACATAAGTTAGTTGTTTTTATAATATAAAATATAGTATATTATATTGTATTAATAAAATATATTAATTATATATTGTATCCAAAACACTGAAAGGTTGTAGTTTTCGAATTTCGATCATACATAGTATTTTTCGTATGTTAAAAACATATTATTTTATATTTTTAATTACAAATTTGAAGCTTATATAACAATTTAATCATAAAAAACAATGTCTTACCATATTCGAATTAACGAAATGTCTTCAATAATAAAGATGTTTTATGTAATTCATTGTGTGTAAAGAAATATGGAAAATTAAATCACTTTTGAACATCAATAAACTTAAAAACAACAATGTAAGATTGACACTGGAATGATGTATGTTACTAGTCTACACTGATGCACGTTATTCGTTGGTAGTGGGGAGCAGTCTTCTGACTAGTGCTTACGTACACAGTAGCCAACCTTACATTACGTATCTGTTCAGTACAGCGGACAATCGACAAGAGTTAAAAACTACTACTCATTATATATATATTATTTTTTATTTTTTTCATTCCTTCCTTTACGCTGCTAATGTTTAATCTTTAAACTTAATACTACTTTGTATATTCCGCACAAATTCTTTTTTTTACTTTTTCTTCTACAACATTTTTCATCTATCTATTATCTTATCAAATCCATACTTTCTTTACAAATTTCACCTAATTTTAAACATTCTCTAATAATAATTTACTTCAAAAGCCTCTATAAACTGAAAATACGTGGTTCCGTCATTGACGGTATAAATAAATATACGAGTATATATACAGATGTCCTTAAATGGTGAGGCCATACTCTAGAAACTGATTCTAGAGTATTCTAGAATCAGTGAACATAAGTTCGAAAACGCATATTTTTCTGTCTGTCCGCCATTTTGTTGTTTTTAAGAAAAACAATTATATTTCAAGAACGGTTGGAGATTTTATAATAGGAAAAAAAACAATATGCTTCGTCGACAAATTTCAAAATGGCGTTCGTTTCAATTTTTCAATCTTAAATATTTTAGAAATTATTATTAAATTTACCAAATTGTGTTGTATTATAAAAATTATGAAACATATTTTTGTGAAGAAAACGACACCTTAGTAGTAAAAATCCGACGACAAACAACAGAGTTACTGAAAAAAGCAGGGCTCAACTGAAATAGCGGTCATCTTATTGGATAATTAAATCAAATTTTCTGATTAGAATTTTCTAAAAATCCTTCAAAATTATGGAAATTTAATAATGATTTTCAAAATCCAAACTTTATCCCACTCCCAATTTCGGTAAAAAAAATCGTACCAGTGTTTTAGTTATACCATTTTTCTTGTTTTAAAGAGATCTTTAAAATGATTTCTCACACAAAGCATTACCATTGAAAATATCAGTTACAATCTCTGAGCTACCCTTTAGGAAGGGGTTGAAATTCTATTTCTCGTCTAAAGGTAGAGTAGTCGACCGTCACTTTATCCTGAAAGATATCTGGAACGGTTTTAAATTTGTTGAGGGGTTTCCATAATTTTGATTCACTTTGTATAATGTAATATATAAACTAACCAACCGGGTTGGTCAAGTGGTTAACGCGTCTTCCCAAATCAGCTTATTTGGAAGTCGAGAATTACAGCGTTCAAGTCCAAGTAAAGCCAGTCATTATTACACGGATTTGAATACGAGATCGTGGATACCGGTGTTCTTTGGCGGTTGGGTTTTCAATTTACCACACATCTCAGGAATGGTCGAACTGAGAATGTACAAGACTACACTTCATTTACACTCATACATATCACCCTCATTCATCCTCTGAAGAATTATCTAAACGGTAGTTACCGGAGGCTAAACAGGAAAAAGAAAAAAATATACATATATATAAACTACGATTCTTTGAATGGTACGAAAATACAAATGGATTAATTTGTCCAACTTCAAGTGTTGAATATATCTTCTGGATCTGATTATTTATTTTAGTTTTCTCTGTTGGTAAATTATTATCTCTTTTTCTTTTCCTGTTTAGCCTCTGGGAATCACCGTTCAAATATTACTTCAGAGGATGATATGTATGAATGTAAATGAAGAGTAATTTTGACCAGTCTCAGTTCGACCATTCCTGAGATGTGTGGTTAATTGAAACCCAACTATCAAAGAAAACCGGTATACACGATCTAGTATTCAAATCTGTATAAAAGTAACTGTCTTTACTACGACTTTAACGCTGTAACTCTCGTCTTCCAAATCAGCTGATTTGGGAAGACGAGTTCACCACTAGACCAACCCGGTGGGTCCTTATAATCCATCCTGTTTTTCTTATTTCAAACCTTTTCAATAAAGGTAGATTGAATTCCAACTAAAATATAAAACGATAGTTGAATATAAACTGTTTTCTAATGATCTAAGTAATATAATAAAATCATAAATTAACATTTAACTTGAAAATTATTTGATCTATCATCAAAATTTACAAAATTATTACACGAAATGTAACTGGTAATAACAATTTTAATTGGAAGGTCTGTTTTATAGGTTATATAAGCTATTATACATTATACAAAAAGGGAATGGGTCAAATTAAAACAAAAAATATAGCCTCCATTAATGATTTTCTACAATTCACTGACGACAACGACTGAAATCACACACGATTTGCTTTCATCATGAACGAGGTATAACAATAATATCGTAGAATAGAATGTGATGAGGAAAACAAAGGGGAAAAAAGGGACAGTATGAGATAGAAAGTGAATGTGAGGTAATGAAAAAGCGAAGCGTGTGAGGGTAGAATTGATAATTAACGCGACGTATCGTTAAAACTATTACAGTAAAACTGAACAATGGTTGGTTAAATGGTAGAAATATATTTCATTCGAAAAAAAATAATTTGAATGTTATTCCACTTTTTTTATAACTATATAATATATTGTTTGTTTTTTCTATATATTTTTGGTTTACCAAACCATTTGTTTTTATAACGTTTAGTTATTTATTTTACAAGTGCATATCAAATCATACAGTACAATATTAGACACTATGCTAAAATTCATTTCTATTTGTTTTATAATTTATTTTTTTGTTTTATTAACATCAGATTTTAGTGGTCAAGTAATGAACAATTAAATACGTTAGTATTTGTTTTAATATCTAGTTATAACCTTTAAATGATAATTTAAATGGATTATTAATTCTTTTTTACAGTTTTTGTAAAATTATCTTTTTATAAAATTATGAAAATATTTATAATCTTCCAACTATTCGAAATAATAGTTTAAAATTGTTAAAAGTTCAAAACTTGTTTAAAGTTTAAAGTTAATTTACTGATTAAACTTTAAAGTTATGAATATGAATATGTAAAGGATGCAATCGATTATTATTATTTAATGTCCTCCATACTCTACTTTGTGAAATATTGAGCCGTGTTGCAATTAATCGTGTGCTCGTTGCCGGACTACGTTGAACTATCTGCAGAATGTTTTCACCTTCATCAGCATGATTTGCTTGTCGTTCAGATGAAATAATAGCGCTGGGAAGTGTACCACTCTCACGAAGATTATTAAAAATTCTAATTAATACCTTACGATTTGGTACATCACGACCAGGATACCTATGTCGATATTCCGTAATCGCTACCGCAGCACTTCCATTGCAAAATCCATAGATGAAAAGCAGGTCGGCATATTCGGCATTAGTGAAGATACGTGGCATTTTTCAAAACAAAACTAAACGTAATTTCACTTTTTTTAGCAGACTTGATTTTTATGCCCTGTAAAATGAGTACAAAATTACACTTCACAACAGTTTTCTGAAATTTTTACGATAAGAATTCGACGTAATACTGAATTCATGATTGATCAGCGAAAGGTTATTTAACATATTACCACAATTAACTGACAACAATATGAGTAGTATTTAAACAAATTGTGATGAAAAAAATCAGTGTTGCCAACTTGTTTTCCGTAGGTCTAAAATTATTGTACCTACTAGACACATATGTTTTCTTTTTTTTAACATTTTCTTCTAAGTTTTCGTCGGTTTTGTTGTTAATAAGAGTCGACATGTTTAAAATATTATTTGTTTTATGTTGAAATTATTTACATCAATCTTCTTATAATTAAATTCTTTACAATTTATGTTTAAAAATGTATGATTTATTGCCAATTTAACAATGTTATTGTACGTCAAACGTAAAAAAATGTGTTTTTTGACCCTATTTTTGGCATCTGACATGAGAGATACAGTTTTGGGACTTTCGATCATCAAATTCACCTCATTTATGAAAAAAAAATTTAATCAAATTTTCAGCACTTTATAAACTGAAAGGGCCGATCAAAATATCAGAGAACATTTTACCTGCATCGATGAACGATAACAATAGAAATAAATGGTTAGATGATTTGCCCTTTGTTCATTTTTTTATAAAAATATTTTTATACAACTTACACCATCAGTAAATGCCGAATACGATGAATTTGATCAATCACCTCGAGTGTAAGAGAATAACATATATATAGTAGTTTATATTTAACGTTAATTAAACGAATTAACGAGCGTAGATTATATTGGCTTAAATTTAAACGTCATTTTTTTACGAGGATTTCTCGTAATATATTTTACCTTGGAGATTGGTATTGGGTGATTTTATTGCTAGCTATTGTTTGAAATTATATGTTTGGAGAATAGCTTTATATGAAAGTGAAACTTAGACGAATGGATTATCTGAGAAGAAAAGATTAGAAGCTGAAACGTGTTTCTATAGGAGAATGTTAAAAATTAGATAGGTGGATAAAATGACAAATGAAGAGGTATTGCAGCAAATTGATGAAGAAAAAAACATTTGGAATAATATAGTTAAATCAATGGACAGACGTATAAGCCACATCTTAATGCTTCCTGGAGTAGTCGCTTTGATATTGGAGGGAAGGTAGATGGGAAAAATTATGCACGCAGACAACATTTGTAATGTGTAGAACAAATTGTTAGGGATGTTGGATGTAGAGGGTATACCGAAATGAAACGACTAGTTCTTCATAGGGAATCTTGGAGAGCTGTATCAAACCAGTTAAATTAATAAAGACAAAGAAAGCTACTGTTTTGACCCTCACCAGAACTTATCTATGTTTGTCAATATATACCGGCGATGGTCCGAATAAGCAAATACTTTGGTCTTTCACCGACATATTTGGTATATGTGGACATTTACCGGAGAAATATCTACATTTGTCAAATATCGATCTTTTACGCTTACATATATATTTGACAGCGTTCGTTAAAGAAAACTTTTATCTATTGACTATTTTTTTTAGCATTGACGTAAAAACAAAATACTTTTTTGATTCGGGTTTTTTTTTAGAAATGTAATTTAGAAATCGATAAAACTATGTTTTGAAGAAAGTAATTTACATGAAAGGCTTAAAGGATATAGTTACAAAATATAAAAATGACATTGTAAAAAATACGTATTCTCTTATAAGCTTTACTGCTTACTTGATAATGGAGATATCTGAATAAATTTACACGTAAAGTTATCATAAATTCAATAAAATTATTAGTTAAATAATAACTCACATCGACCCACTAATTCTTTATTTTTAAATAAAACTCGCATGCAAATGTTATAACCTAATACGTAGAATTAATTCTGATTGAAATATGAATATAGATATATGTTTATTTTTTAAGCCAAACATTTTACTATTTACTTTTTTTAATAAATAATGCCAGTTATCCAGAAATAAAATTTCTGTACTCTCATTCAATATTTGATTAATTGTAGATTTTTTTTTTTACATTAACTTCTTCAAAATTTGATTTTATTATATATGAAATTTATTTATTCTGATCTGAACTTTACTAAAACGTATTTACCTACATTTTAACTTTTATAACTCATTTATTTATTTTATAGAAAATGAAAGATGTATTATTAATATGTTGCTAGCGAAGCAATGTACACTACGAATTTAAATTCTACGAAAAACAGAAGAATAAAGTCAGATTGTAAAGGATGTGTTTGTTATTTTATACCATCCTGCAATTTTTGTTTTCTATAATAAATACTTTTATTTATTAATATGGATTATAAAAATTATTTAGAGATAAATAAATACAAAATTTTTTGTCTCTTTAATCTAATTTTTCTCATAGTTTTCCTTAATCCTTAATAGGTTAAGATCTAGAGCAGATTTTGTTTATGACCTGTGAAATATTTGTTTATTTTTAGGATTTGTTAACAATTTTGTAAAAAGCAGTTTCAATGTTGGTATTTTTATAGTTTTATGGATAAATATATTTATATATATATTGTATTTCTTTATTTACAATCAGTTTCCTGAACAATGAAACTATAAACAAATTGTACAGAGTAATAATGACGTGAAAATGAGGCATCCAGTGATACCTTCCAAGACAGTATAAAGGTTTAAACAAAGTACAATACAGTAAAAGGTATAAAGAATAAAAATATTACTTTTCTTTTTTTTCATGTTTAGCCTCCGGGAATTACCGTTCACATATTTCTTCAAGGATGAATGAGTATGATATGTATGAGTGCAAATGATGTATAGACGGTACAGTCTCAGTTCGACCATTCTTGAGATGTGTGGTTAATTTGAAACCCAACCACCAAAGAATACCGGTATCCATCTAGTATTCAAATCTGTATAAAAGTAACTGCCTTTACTAGGCTGGAACTTTCGAATTCCAAATCAGCTGACTTGGGAGGACGCGTTCACCATTGGACTAACCCGGTGGGTATAAAAATATAACTAAGCGTAAAAAATTACACTCAATTCAACAATTAACAGTTAAGAAAAAAGAAATTAAATGGTTTAAAAAATAATATTAAATTGTCAACACAACAGAGCAAGCAATTAAGTATATTAAAAAAAATTGTCAAAAGTCATATATAAGAGACAAACAATGCATTAAACAATTCATGATTCATAAAAAAAAATAAAAAAAGAATTCATTAATATTACTAAATAAAAATTATTATATATAGTATCAGCAAAACTTCAGTAAGTAAACGATGTGATATTCAACGCACATGCAGCCTCTTTAGTCGTCTCGCATCTTCACTATTATCCAAACGGTTAACAGCCTATGGTTTTCTTCCGCATTGAGCTTTTAAGTACATGTTTTGAACTTAGCCGTCGAATTTCTTCATGAATAGATGACATCCCTAGGTAATAATGGATTTTCCTTGTTTTTCGCAAAGCATGGTGTCTCTGAAATGTTCCTCAGCTTTTTGTTCTAGAACCTTTTGATGATGTCGATATTGTATTGTTTGAACCATCTCAAAGTTATACCCGATAGGCCCGTATTGGCTTTAAAAAGACCTTATACAACAGTTTCTTATTTAACGATAAGACGGACTTTCTTTCTAATAAGCTTATATGAATACGCCTTATAAATATTCTTTCAAAAATTTCTTAAAATTTATTCCCCATAATTAAAAAATATATTCAGGTTTTTTTTGCCTTCAAATCTTTTAATCTTTACTTCCTTGTATGAAGTAAAGAAAGTATTATAATCTTTAAAAATTTCGGTTTTCAGATTTCAAGAGAAATATCTGTTTTGACCATCCCTGAATCCATTTTCACTAGTTTCGGCGTTACGTACGCATGTGCGTATGTATCTCACATAACTCAAAAACGCCTTAAGATGTTAAAATTTTGGATTTAGGACTGTTGTAACATCTAGTTGTGCACCTCCCCTTTTGATTGGAATCAAGTGAACCAAAAGTGTCCAAAAAAGCCCGATATCTAAAATATTTTGGATTTTCGACTTTTTCTTAACTGCAGTAATAAGCCCTCTTTGAGAGATTTTAAACGGTATAAGTGGTACTTATTTTCATTGGTTCCTGAGTTATAGCCAAATAAAATTTTTATTAATGAAATATTTTGACTTTACGAGGGGAAGGTACGTTGGTTCAAATCCGACTTCAACTCCTTTTTTTTAACTTTTTTTTTACTTTAAATATATTGCTTTATTAATAATTATTAACCTATGATTGTAATTTTTATTTTTTACAATAAATAATAATTCAATAATAACAATAAAAAAAAATATATAAAAAAATATCAGTAGTTACTAATGAGATAAAATTTTATGTACTTTTCATTTTTTTTTTAATGTGTATATTTAATTTAATAGTCATACAAGGAATTCATGCGGTGTCCACATTAATTTTTTTTGTTTGTGATTATAAAAAAATATTGTATTGTACCACAATACAGTATTGTTTACCCTTTATTGGGGGGATCGGTTTATTAACACAAAAAGGAAAAAGAGAGTTACAGTCTGAAGTAAAATATATATTTTTTTAAAAGTGACAAACAAAATTGGGTATTCTTTATCTTGATCAAAAGTAAAATAGTATTTATAAAACATAAAATATAGTAATAGTCAATTATATAGTAATATGGGATTCTATATCAAAATTCTGTTTTTAATTTACAATATTAAGTTGCATAATGAAATTGAATTAAAAAAAAATGAAAATTAAAGTAAGTTTCAAAAGTGATCAGCCTATAATTATTTATAGATTTTACCTTTTTGGGCACTAATCTAATCTTTTTCGGGCTCCAACCTTTTGTCTTTTATACGATAGATTTCTCAAAAACTTCTAAAAATACAGATTTTGTACCTATTTAAGATATTTAATTTTACAGGTCATTTTTCATATAAAACCGATAAATTTAACCTTTAATTTTAATCCTATGAATTACAGTCTGGCACTTAATTTTATCGAAGGTGCAGAAATCAACAAAAAATTTTTCTCCAACCGACAATCTTTATCGAAGTGTTTCCTATCCTACGTAGATGTGAAATCTTTTCTTTATTTTTATTAAAAAGAACAATCTTGTCCTGAAATTTTGTTACATTCTTCGTAAATTACTGTATATACTCTTGTATGCATATACATACTCGTACATATATGCAAAGACTGATTCAGAAGGAAAGGGAAATAATTTGGGAACTGATTTTTAAGCTTAAAATAAGGAATTAAAATATCTATCATAACCGTCCTCTTTTTCCATTCCTATCTTCTGGAGATCATCATCCATCTGTTTCAAATAATTTATTCTGATTTCATGTTCCGAAATTTGTCAAAGTTGGTTTATTTAATCTGTTTGGGTCCATCCTGATCATATGCTTAAGAAATTTAAATCTCTTTTCCATATCGCTGGTTATAGGTCATTTTAATTTTTCTACATCTCCTTCTTGGTGATTACTCTGTATTCTTCCTCTTTTATCTTTGGATATGGATTTTTAGAGTTTCCTTTGTATTTTTCCAGGATGGTAAGGTGCTACGTTTTAATGTCTTACCAGATTACTGGTCTTACTGCAGTTGTACAATGTCTTAATTTTGTGATCCTGGAGAAATTCTTTATATTGTAGATGTCTTTGATAAATTTAAGCTTCTCCATTTTAAATATTCTATCTTCAATTAACTCTTTTTCTATTCCTGATCTACTTATCATCTCTCCAACGAATTTAAAATTGGTCGGTGATATATATTTTTCTATATAAAGTATCTATTGTCTTTTATGCGAATGATTTGATGTTCGTCATGACTTCAGTTTTGGTATAAATGATACCTGTAGGCCTGTTTTTTTTACTATTCCTGTTAACTCTTCAGTTTTCTCTTCGTGTCTAATTTATTATAAAAAAAAAGAAAATTAAAATTAGAATCATTAATGAAACTTAATATATTTATTTTTTTTGTCCTGATCGATTAATTTATCTTAAACTTATTTTAATTATATATATACTAGCCAAACAGGACCACGGTCGTGTTCGTTATCCTCATGGTTGTGAAAAAGCTCCGTATTTATATCCTCGTTCAACCTCCAGACACTGTCTATTTCTTCATCCGGCTACGCTTAGCGGTGCTTGACGAATTTCCTATATTCGATTACTTCTTAAACAGTATAATGTGAAAGATTGAATAAACTACATGGAAGGATACAAACATGAAATGAAACGTTATTTACAAAAAGAAAAGAGAAAACGCCAAAGAAAGAAGTATACAGAGTTTACAGATACTTGAAAAGAAGTATAAATGACAGATTAATAGTCACCAAAGTAGTATGAATGTTATGTATATAAAAATGTATAAAGCCAAAAGTTTGTTTGTACATTCTGGACGCGAGAACCAACAGACCGATTGCTTTCAAATTTACAGAATGCATCAGGAAAGGTTTTAAGTTATAGAATGAGGCTGTAGCCACCTCGTGGGTGAAGATATCAATTGATGATATCCTAGCAGTTTTATCCTTAAAATATTTTTCTCTTCTTATCACATAATTTTATTATTAAGGAAAAAAATCAATAAAATTGTGGTATGTTCTATATTTATATAAATATACGTAGCTGTTTAAAATACTATGTACGTGGAAAACACATTTAATTTATTTATCGAGTAACATTTTATTTAACAGTATCTGTAAAGTTTATATGCGTCAGTATGACGCAGAGGATCAATAATTAAATTTAGAGCTTTGTAGTTCAAGGTCAGGTCTCATTACTTGTACATTAAAGCTATTCGATCACCATTCTTTATGAATTTGAATTATTTATAATAAATTCTGGTCTAGAGAATAAGGATTCTATATACATACGAGTTCTGATTAAAAATAATAATCCATAAAATAATTTCAGAAATATCGTATAAGTCAATTAAATTATCAATCATTTTATTTATTAAATCAAATTTTTTTTAAATAAAATAACTAACTTATAGTACTAATGAAGTATTTAAAATAAAATAAAAAAGTAAAATAGATTAAATTTTTAAATATTTTGTGAAAGATTCATGATGTATATGTTTATCAAAATTAGTGTACAAATTATGAACTACCCAAAACCAAATCATCATATATTACGATAAAAAAAAAAAAATAAATAAATTCACAAAATCGAATTTTCGTTACTGATACCCTCATAATTTGGAGCCAGATTTTCAGATTACAACGCACTCAATAAAGAGTAATGCATGGAGTTTAAACTCTCACCACTGTGACTCACTCCATAAGCGCGTATGAAAAATACACCAATACTAAGTCAACATAACCTCAAATTGTAATTATGGTGTCTGTTGTCGACTTTAAATTGAGTGTAACTAAAAAACGACTCTAACACTCCTCATAAAAATTTCAAATTCAGATACACTACTACAACATAGCTAAATTTCAATGAAATCTATAAATTATTTTTTGAAATTTTCGAGTCACAGAATTTTCAAATTTTTTTGGAACAATTAAGTAGTTTAAGAAAGAATCAACAAATTACCATCAAATTCTCATATGAACAATGTTAGATATACTAATACGGCGTATCTAAATTTCAATGAAATCGATTAAGTAGTTTTCGAGATTTTCGAGCCAGAAATTTTATTCTTAGGCCTATATATATATATATATATATATATATATATAAGGAAATAATGAAATTATATTTTAAGTAAATCGTATTTTCTTGTTCCTCATAACTGAAAACGTAAAGAAAATTTACTTTCATCCCTAATCACACCGTGCAAACGAAAGTAATACCGTATATTTTTTTGAAAAATCAGTAATAAAAACCACTTTTCAAGAAGATATCTCTCCATCACATATAGAGATAATGTATTTCTCGTCTGTTCTTGTTCCTGACAACCGCAAAAACTACGGAACCAATCATTGTGAAATTTTAACCGTCCAAAATATTTATCACAGTTTAAACCTAATCATTCTCACTACTATATAAATCATAAATAAAAAAATAAAAAAAAACAATTTTTTTAAAAATATTCGGGACTGACGGTTACTTTAGAGAATGAGAGATGAATGATTTGTAAAAATGCCGTGCCTGGCCGGGATTCAAACCCGGGATCTCCGTATGAAAGGCCGACACGCTACTACTTGCGCCACTGAGGTCGTAATTAATTAACCTAGAGACTCTTTTCTAAATAAATCTATTTCCATTGTCTATATCAATAATTATTTTCTATATCGATTGATATTGTGTACATCGATCATTATCTATGTCAATATCGACTTCATCAGATAATTATTATGTTTATGTTTGTGTATTTATTAAATTTAATGGATTTTTCTATAAAAGATCAATTTTAATTATTTTATTAATGTAATATATTCGTAAGTAAAACAAAAAAAAATTATTTTATTTTTTTTAAAAGCTTTTATTTAACTTGCTTTAGTTATAATCAAATCTTGCAACTGCTATATCTTTTGATCTATCGTATGATGAAAATCAATGAAATTTGGTACACGTATGTAACTTCGATGAGAGTACAAAACTACGGTGTTAGAATTTGGATATAAACGCGCACTACCCTACGCTAAATTCATGCATGTTGCTGAAAATTTTCATTTCTCATGAATTATCGTATGAAAATGATTGAAATTTGGTACATGTATGTAACTTCAATGTGTAAAAATAAATATTTTTACTTTTTTTTTAGTCTTAAAAAAATTACAAAAAAAAATATATATATATTTGATTACATATAAAAAATTATTTTTTAAAAAAGTTTTTATTTAACTAATATTAATATTAGCATTAATAAAAAAAGGAAACAAATTATATATAAAAACCCTCTAAAAGGTAAAAAATAAGAATTAAATCAAATTAAGAATTTTAAATTAAAAAATATAATATATTAACAAATATATAAATACACTGAAAAGTAGAATATAAATTATATAAATATCTAATAAATAACCAATAAGTAAAAAAAAATAAATGTAATAATTATTAAATCTTAAAATTAAAAGTAATGAAAATATTTAGTTAAATAAAAGCGTGACGCAGTTTTTATAACAATGTTTTCGAATAAGTATTTATAAACATTTGCTGTAATTTAAAATATATTTTTTGTTTAATGAGGTTGTTTAGTATATGTATATACTTTATCTGTAATAAAATAACTCAAGTTTTAATTCTTTGATGGTTCAAATTTGCACCGAGTTGACTTTTAAGTGTTAAGAAGATTAAAAATAAGAATTAAATTTAGAAATCTTGAACAAAGTTATTACATTTTGACGGTAATCTGAAAAATTATTAATTATTATCATTATTATAATTGTAATCGTAATTATGAATTCGTTAACTAAAAATTCATAATTAATTAAAATGAAACTTAGTGCGTTCAATTTGGCTTAGATTACAAGCAGAATTCGACTATGTGAGAACACGTACAAAGAAAGCGAGTGGGTGCATTTTCCCAGATTGTTACGTGCAGTAGTCAGTCTCAACTGGAGAGGTTCCAGCAGACCTTTCCGCCTCCTCCCGTCATTATTGAAAATGAAAATGAAGATTAATTTTTGTAAAAATAAATGTTGTGTTATTTAAATAAATTATAAAAGCTGCGCCACGCTTTTATTTAACTAAATAATTTTATTACTTTTAATTTTAAAATTTAATAATTATACATTTATTTACTGGTTATTTATTAGATATTTATATAATTTATTTTTTACTTTTCAGTTCATTTTTATATTTGTTAATATATTATATTTTTTTGTTTAAAATTCTCAATTTGATTTTATTCTTATTTTTTACTTTTTAGAGGGTTTTTATAATTTGTTTCCTTATTTTATTAATGTTAATATTAGTATTAGTTGAATAAAAGCTTTTTAAAAAATAATTTTTTATGTGTAATCAAATATATTTTTTTATTATTTTTTTTTTGTTTTATTATATATTTTTTTTAAATTGAAGAATGACTACTATTTATACATATCATTAACTTTTGAAGATTTGAGGAATATTTAATTCGGACATCGATATCGACTTCTTCAGAAAGTTATCGTTTTACTAGATATAATTTACACATTTTACACATTTACACATTGTTTAATGTAACGGCAATTATCGAAAATTCATCCTTACCCAAGTAAAGTAGCCTTTAGATTTTTAAATCCTAAATTAAAAAGTTCCATCGTAGTACAAATCCTAATAAAGGTAGTTACTTTTAAACGGATTTGAATACTAGATTGTGGATACCGTTGTTCTTTGGTGGTTAGTTATCAATTAATAACACATCTCAAGAATGGTCGACCTGAAATAACACTTCATTTATACTCATATATATCATCCTCATTCAATCTCTGAAGTAATACCTTACGGTGGTTCAGGAGGCTAAACAAGATACAAATACATAAAATATACAAATTCGTGTATTGTATTCCGGATTTATTTCTGTATGAAATTTATATTAATAAAAAAGATCTTAAAATTCCTTTATTTTTTGACGAGATATTCTGTATATTAACTGTGTGATAAGGGGAAATGAAAAATGTTTAAAATCACTTAATTAATTTATAAATTAATGTACTTTAATTCTTCTTTACTTTTATTTCTAGATCTGCATTAAAAGTTAAGTGTAGAATAATCTCTATAATTATTGTTTTAACCCATCATATTTTACGTGAAATATACATTGTTTTTACCTTGCAGTATAAAAATTTAAATACACAAGCCAGTTATTTATACTCATTCTGCAGTTAATAAAGCATTTTTTGTTAATTATTATTTACATATATATATATATATATATATATATATATATATATATATATATATATAAAATACAAACATTATAAAACATATAATCATCACTAACAAAATATATATATATTTTGTTAGTGATGATTGCAATGATAATTTAAATTAAGGAATCATCAATTTTAAGTCAGAATATTACCTCTAATATTGTATCAAATCGACCAGGTCATAGCAAATAAATCTCACGTGTATGAATAGTTACAGATCCTGAGAATTGTGAACGTTACGAGATGGGTGTAACAGATAAATAGAAAAGGAGAGAACTAATAAGAGATATTGGGAGTGACTATGAAATAGTTTATGGGTAAAAGAGGGGGAAAGAGAACAGAGAAAGAGTAAATGTGAGGATAGTTTAATACTCCTTCCCTCTACTACTCATCTAGCCCGGTATACTGATCTCGTAACCTATCCTTGTTCCAGTAGCGTCCACAGTTGCCAAAGTTATTTATGCCTGATATAATGTCCTCTCTACAAACCCCTAGCTTTCTGCTTTAACGTAACGTAGCTTAGGTCTGTATCTATCTATTTTATCACTGCCATATGAATAGTAGCCTATCTGTAGTTTATTGTAAATAGGTTATCATACAGGCTATGTAGTAGAATGCTATGCGACTTTAATAATATATTAGGGTATCAAATACTAGGTTAGATACATCGAGTAATGTATTATTCATCAGGATTACAATATAAAAATAAATTTTATAGAGAGTCTGTACCATTAAGAAAAATATAATAGTGTTTTTTCTTTA
This sequence comes from Lycorma delicatula, assembly GCF_047948215.1. Classification (NCBI taxonomy): domain Eukaryota; kingdom Metazoa; phylum Arthropoda; class Insecta; order Hemiptera; family Fulgoridae; genus Lycorma; species Lycorma delicatula. The sequence goes on from NC_134466.1 coordinate 43,508,475, forward strand.
ATATATATTTCTCCGATAAATTTTCAGGGTAAATTTTTTAATAGTATATATCATTATATTTTCAGTTCATTTTTAATGAATTTTATAAAATATTAGCAGACCCGGCAATGCTTCGGTATTGATAGATTTGAGTATATGTGTTGATTAAATGTGTAATGTGTAATAAAACATTAACAAAATGAACATTACGGAACTTCAGAGAATGCTTATATTTCTCCCTTTTAACCTTTCTCCCTTTTCCCACTTTGCTTTTCCATCTTTCCTTTTCCCCTTTCACTTTCCCCCTACCCCATTTTCCTTATGCCAATGCCATTTTTACCATATTTCCTTTCCCCTCGTTTCCGTTTTCCATTTTTATTTTTTCTCCTTTTGATTTCCTTTACCCGTTTTTACTTTTTCCCGTTTTCCCCTTCTTCCCTTTTACCTTTTTCGATATTTCCCTTTTCCAATTTTTCTCTTTCACCCTTTTTTTGCCACCCAAATCGGGAGTAGTCATTTTTTAGTCTATAGCGGACACACAAATCGGAAACATTGAAAAGGAATCGTAAAATATTTAGTATAGCGTGTTTTGTTTGTACATCCAACAGATAACGCTGTTTTAAAAAAAAAACATGTTTTACCTGTCACAGGTGTGACAGATATATAAAAACACATGCGTATTCGAATGCAGGGTTGTGTCAAAATATCAAAATAATCGGTGAAGAACTTTCGGAGATTTAAGATTTTGAACAATGAACATTTAAATTTTTATTTGTATAGATTTATGGCTATACGTTTATTTATATAACATTTAATGTAGGTCTACAAGGTATATAAATCTGGAGTTCCTCAATGATTGATCCTTGGACCACTTCTTTACACTTTTTTTTAAAATAAAATGATATGAACTGTGATCAATTAAGTTTTCCTGTGTTAACTTTTTGATAAAATTAACAACTCAATATAAAATAAAATTGATAATTAATTCCTAACGACTCTTATTGGGAGAATATTAGTAAATTTATCTAATATTCGCAAGATTTTTGATTATTGCTAAAGGTTTTTTTATTAGTAAAAATTGTTTCATATATTCAAAATACAAGCCAATTTATTTGTCACCGAACAAACATTTAATTTTTATTTATTTATTTTATTTTTTATCTGAATTTTTACGGGCATCGACTGCTAAGGTCATTAGCCCTCGTCACATTCATTAAAAGAAATTACTATCACCATCTGGATCGTCATATGTAAGGGTGTAAAGGGCCCTTACATTTTATTTAAAAAACACAAACTACACAAAACATTAAGACACAAAAGTCAAGTACAACACACAACACTTACGGGCCCCGATATTAAAATTTGAGATAAGGTTCTCAAAAGACCATGAAATTAAAAATTCAACCTATCAATACCACAACCTACCGCCTAGAGATTCTTTTGTTACAGCTTTAAACTTTCATTTTATAGACTTTTAAGAAGTCCACTGGCGTGTAAAAACGCAACTATATTTTCTTCATTTCCATTATCCAGATCAGCAGTAATATTATTTCTAAGACGGAACCTCTTTCTGAGGTCCTCATATATGGTACACTCTTCTATTAGATGCTTGTCAGTGTTTTATTACAAACACCGCACATTGGTCTCACTTCGCCGGTTAACAAATATAAATTTGTTAATCGCGTGTGACCGATTCTAAGTCTGGTCACCGCTACTTGTTCACGGCGAGTCAACTTAAAGTTGCTTTTCCATTTATAAGAAGAAGTTTTTACTGAGTTTAATTTTGTATTTAAACTCCTCCATTCAGCATTCCAATTGTTTTTTACTATGTTTGTTAGACGGTTTTTAACATCTGCCACTCTTACAGGAAAAGCATCCAAATCATCGCAGACTGTTGCCTTTCTGGCAACTTCGTCTGCAATTTCATTACCTGTAATACCAGCATGCCCCGGAGTCCATACAAATACGCATCGCTGTCCTCGTTGTTTTAGAACGTATAAACTGGACAAGATGTTTGCAATTAGAACATCCTTAATGTTCCTGTTCCGAATTGCGACAAGTGCACTTAAAGAATCGGAACATATTAGCACTCTCTCTTCGCAATAGTGTTCAGTGTAGCGAAGAGCTTGCTGAATTGCAGTGAGTTCTGCCGTGTAGACACTGGCCACATCTGGCAGCTTCCAAGAGTGGGCTTCTCCATTTACATATATTGAGCATCCAACACCATGTTCGGTTTTAGAACCGTCAGTATAAATTCTAATATGTTCTTCGTAACTACTGACGGTTGCTAAAAATTCCTGCTGGATGATCACTGCTGGTTTCTTTTTTTTTTCTCCTTGAAAGAGATCCAAACTTGTATTTACCGCTGGCAAGAGCCATGGCGGTATTTCTCTAGTAGAAATTGCCAATGTATCTGGAATGGCAATTTCATATTTATTTCTTAATTCGTGGTATCTAATTCCGGCTGTTTTGGAATAGGTAGCACGACGTTCGTATAATGCAGCCAAAGGATGGTTGTTGAAAAGTTTATTATTTATATGGGCAGGATAAGCCCATATATTTGCTGCGTATCTTAGTAAAAGGATCTCTCTTCTATAATGTAATGGCATTATTACGGCTTCAGACATCAGACTGGCCGCCGGACTTGTGCGGAAAGCGCCTGTTGCATATCTTATTCCGCTATTATGAACTACGTCTATTTTTTTTAAATGCGACTTTCTTTTAATTTTTATTATTATTATTATTATTGTTTTCTTTTAATTACAGAATTTTATTATGTTACTCACATATATTTACTTATAATTAAACACTAAAATCGTAAAAAAAATAATTATAATATGTTTATTATAATACGTAAAATTCCTGGATTAATTTTAATAAATATAAACATTAAAAAAAAAAAATACTCTAAGAATACTGTATGGTCATTTAAATTTTGTCGTATTATTTTTAATTAAAATTATATGTTTAACTTTTAATATAAAATAATAACCGGATTTTCACCACCTAAACTCACTTTTTGTTCATTACCCGCATACTTGTGACAATAATAATAATAATAGCAATTAAATAATAATTAATAGAGAAAAAATAATTATAAATAAAAATTTCAGTTGAAATCAATCTATTGTAATTTCTTACAGCAACAGTTTGATCAGCATAGGACTCGAAATTTTAAGTGATTAGAAGTATGCGGGTTTCAAAATACTCAGTCCCATGTGATAAATAGTTTTTTTCGGCTACCCTTCTCTTGCATGGAGGAAAAGTATTTTGCATAGTTCTTAGCGTTATCCCAAAAAAAACCTCGAGGAGGTGACCGTACTCCATTCCTCATCGTTTTTAATGTTTTTTTAGTTAAGTATCCGTTGGCAGATGAAGCCAGTTATGGTGCATTGATATCGTCGCATATTTAAGCTAACTTTTATCGATAATCAAGTGAGATATAAAAAAAAGACAAAGAGATGATTTATATAGAAAAATTAATTTCAAATACTTCAATTGATCTCTGAATTCCATTTTACCAAACGGTTAAGTTGAATATCGGCAAGGAAAATAAGTACAGCTAATCATTAATAAGCGTTTTATTATGCACTACAGGTAAAGCGAACTTAGGTTAAATAAAACCGTGGCTGTTTCGGCAAAGCTAATCGTGTTTAATAAATCGGATTACGGTATTGTAAGGACTGAGAGAAATTATATATATCTCTTGAGAAAGGTTTGGGTGGTTCCACCTTAAGTTCTTTTCATAAGATTTATTTACAATTTTTATTTTTTATAAAACGATAATAAAATTATATTACTGCAATTTATAGCATTTCTCGACGTTTCATGATCTAGGGACTACCCCCAAAAAATAACCTCTTGAACAGTTCCGAGTAAGAAACTTTTCGTTTTCAACGGTCCCACTATTTTGCAGTCAGAAAGGCGTTGATTTTTAGAGTACAACGCACTATATACAATTAACCTCAAATTGAGGTTATGTTGTTTGTTACCTTTAAATTAACCGAAACTTAAGAAGAAGTCAACCAATCTTCATCAAATTTTCAAGTGCACCCATTCAGATACATTACTACAATATATCTAAAGTTTAATAAAATTTATCATGTAGTTTTGGAGATTTTTGATCCAAAAATGTTATATATAGGCTTGCTTATATACCTATGTATATAAGGAAATTAAATTTTAAGTGAAGATTTACATACTCCTTATACCTCAAAACATTAAAAAAAATCCAATTTCTTTTCAGAATCCCATCGTGCATCAGAAAGTAATAGAGTACTTTTTTTCAAAAATTCAGTAAAAATGTAGGGAGTAATGTTTTACGGATGTACGTGTGTGGGCGTGGACTTTTAATTTTTGACCTTTCTGATTTTTAATGAAATTTTATATAGAGACTCGTCTATATAAGGCAATCTTTTGGTAATAGATTGGAATCAATATCTCCAAGGGGTGGGGTAAATTGTTTCTTGGAGTCAATTTCCTTAAAATTTTATAAACATCACCTCACTTTATTATCAGCTCAATAAACGCATTACATGCTTATCTTACCGTTTAAAATATGCCCCAAAATTTTCCCCCTTCCCACAAAATTGAAAAAGGTTTCTTCTTATTTATTGCCTATTTTTTAAACTATTTTTTTTTTTATTTCTTTCTAAATGTAGTAGTATTACGAATGACCCTCCCCCCTAAAAAAAAAAAGCTTTGAAGAGAAAATATTGGGGGTAGGAAAGCCGATAAAATTTTTAAAATATCGACTTTTTTGAAATCTTTAAAACGTTTTTTGGTTTATTTAAACTTTTATTAATGCTAAAACAATAAAATTTCATCATAATTCGTCCCTCAAAAAAAATAAATCTTAGGCAATATTTTATTAGTAGTAAATTTTTACGTGATGTGTAAAAGTAGACTATTCATACAATTTCCTTTGGTGGTGATTTTATAAAGAAAAATCACAAGAGAACAACAATCGGGGAGTATTTACAGAAATGGTAAAGCTTCTTATGAATGGTTTTTATTTTTGTTCACTAAAAAAAAGAATACATTAACAAATCAGATAACACCGTTTTTGTTACAAATTTCTTTTTACATAAAAGGTATTTTTACTATTAAATATGCATTAATGGATACGTTCAAAATTTTTTACTCTTTTCTCATCATACAAAAAAAAAAACAGTCATTTTTATTTTTTTTCAAAGCAAATAGGTGTACGTTTCGTTCATATTTCTCAGATAGTGCAAGCTATTAGGGCTTACAAAATACTAGCATATGTATCACGAGGTTATAAGACTGTTTAATAAATTATACATATAAATATAATAGAATTTGAATTGCATTTAATATGAACTGGATTCCGGTAGACGATTCAAGCTTTCATAAAGAAAGATAACCAAGAAATACCTATATATATATATATATATATATTAATATTTATATTTTTTTAAGAAGTATATATATATATTCTTCTTAAAAAAAAAATATACAACAAACACATTAACAAGATATAATAGAAATAACAGATTCGCTCACCACGGAGTTGGTTAAAAGTATAATAAAAAATTGGTTTAGAAAAAAACAAAAAACATAAGCAAGCTACTCAATTGTTAAGAAAATCGGTTTAGAGCATTCGTTCTCAAAGTGGGCGATAACGCCCGCTTGTGGGCGCTATGGAGGCCTCCAGGGAGGCAGTAGAAGGCCTAAAGAAAATTGGGGGCGTTCAGGAGGTCTAGAAGGCGATGGCTATTTAAAAAAAAAAGGCAAAAATGATGTTTTTTTGATATTTTTAACTAAAATTAAATTCCTATTACATTAATACAAAAATTAAAGGGATATCTATATTTTATGATAAAAAATGATTGTATTCAATTTAATTTAATTTTGTAACTAAGAGGCTTAGAGAAACGAATAAAAAATATATATATTAAGCTTGAATACGCTATACTTCAGATTTCAAATTCATCAAATTAAAAAAAAATCAGTGAGAAGAAAAGTTTTAGAAATTTGACAGTATTACTTCGTGTGTGATCGAGCACGTGGGGACAAAAATTTTTCTCAATAAATGGATTAAAGTCGTTTAAAAGCTTACGAATTTAGCTTTAATTTCTTTTTTTGTATGTCTCTATGATTTTTCTGAACCTCAATATTCCACTTTAAAGAGAAAAGGCCACATTTGTTTTTAATGCTGCATATCTCCCGATCTAAGGAACGTATTGATACAAATAAATATGGAGGTTTAAAGATTTCCCGTGCAATGGATAGCAGGTTTTTTAAAGTCAATCTTTTACTCACGTATTTATGAAGTCAAAACCATGTCGGAAGCAAAAAAGAATAAACAGCATTGCAGTGCGGAATATATTAAATAGGGATTTATAAAAAATCCCACAAATCCATCATCGTCAGTGTTCTTATTTGTCAAAAATCGTTATAAATGAAGCGATGAACCTTCTTGGCTGTAAGATCATTTTAATAAAATGCACTTAGATAAGAAAGACAAAGATGCGGCCTATTTTCAAGACTTGGAAAAGAAGTACGTAGGTCAGCCAACTATATCAAAATTTTTTTCGGAAGTTTCCAAGCAAGACGATGACGGACTTCGAGCTTCGTACAATATCTCATTGTTAACTGTAAGATCCAAATATTTAATTAATTGAAATTTTATTCGGCTATAATTTAGAACCAATGAAAATAAGAACCACGAAAGGTCTCAATGAGAGCTTTTTAGTGCAGTTAGGAAAAAGTCTAAAATCCATTTTTTTTTTATTTTGGGCTTTTTTGGAGACTTTTGGTTCAGTCGATTGCAATCAAAAGGAGATGCGCACAACTAGATGTTACAACAGTCTTAAATCCAAAATTTTAATATCTAAATTTTAATTTTATTTGAGATACAGACGTACATACGTACAGACGTCACCTGAAACTAGTCAAAATGGATATTTTTGTTGAAATCTGAAACCGGACATTTTTCGCGATTACACTTCCTTTACTTCGTACAAGGAAGGAAAAAGGTTAAAATATCTATACAAGAAAATTGCATGAATATCAAAAAACATTGAAAAAGAAAAAAATAATATTCTACAGTCACATTAAAAGAATGAACGAAGATAAATCAGCAAAGAAACTAGGGAATTATTTTGAAAAAAGAAAACAAAAAAAAAACTGGTTTAAAGAAGATAAGAAAGATATGAAAAAGGAAAATAACGGAACTGATAATTAGAAGAAAGCAATGATTATAGATATACGATGAAAGGAATAAAGGATTCTTAGACTGTAGAGAAACTATCAAGTCTGAATTCAAAATAAAGTTAAGAAAGAAAGAAAACAATTAAAATGGAGTAGTAATATTATAATGATATGAAAAATAAAACAAGAAAAAATAAATCCCAATTTCTAGCTTATGCGTGGTTCTACGATACAAAAATAAATTTTAAAAACATGACATAATTGAAGAAAAAATAACGAAAAAATTTCAATATATTTTTAAAATAATTTTTCATATTAACCAGCCATCTGGTTAATATTTCTATAGCGCATTCTCTAGTAAGAGAAACTATCAAATTTATTAGTGATAATTCTTGTAATGAATCTTAATTAATAATCAATAATTGTCGTTGATGCCAGTGAAAGAACGATTAAATTTAACACCGATTAGTGAATTAAACCAATCAGTCAGCCATTAATAATTCAATCGAATTTAATAACATAAATAAATTTATAATTCTTTCCAGGAAATTATCTTAAGGACAAAATATTATTATTTTATGAATCGATTACAATATACAGATTACTTTTAACCCGTTTATCAATTTAATTTTTCAACGATTTAATAGTCGCTTAATTTAGAAATTAAATTCTTTTATTTTGCAATGAAATTTTATGAATAAGATTTGTATAAATGATAAAATATCATAACATTAATTTTAGAATTATTATATTTTATATAATAATGATCTCAACATATATGTTCGATTGCAACTTACTCATTTACTAAGATTTAAATTGATATATGATTAAGATTGATGTTGTAGGGTCCGGCATATAAATCTGACGATTTTGTAGTAATTGTTATGTTGGCACCATTGTCAATGAAAAGGCGAAAGTGTTGTACATCGACAGGTCTATTCATGCTATTTCAGTAGCCAGTATGTCGTGGTCAGGTGAACAACGAGCGTTTGGAATTGAAGCCTATTTTAAAAATAATGACTGGGTTTCTTTCGCAGACATTTCAATTTAAATCGACACGCTCGTCTGTTCCTACTAGGAATACGATATTGTTATGGGTGAAGAATTTTACGAACAGATCGTCTGCTTTAAAAATGAAACCAACAGGACGAAAACGGACTGTGAGAACGCCTGAAAACATTATCGCTGTAAGGTTAGCTGTTACGCGGTCTCCACGACGTTCAGCTAACCATTTCTAATCGAAGTTTAACCAATTCTTCATGCCGATCTGAAATTTCATCCGTATAAGATGATGTTAGTGCAAAAACTTAATGCAAATGATTGGTGGTCTCGCAGACCAGCTCGCGAAGGTCATCCTAGAAAATGTCCACCAGGATGCCATTATTCTTTTAGTGACGAGGAGCATTTTCATCTGTCAAGATTTGTGAATAAACAAAATTACCGTTATTGGGCTTCGCATAATCCACGAAAAATTCTTGAAAAACCATTTCACAGTCAATATGTTACAGTGTGGTGTGCGGTTTCAAAGTTCGGCATAATTGGCCTTTTTTTTTTATGAGGAGTTAAATCGCAGAGTATCAGTAACATCTCATCGATACGTAAACATGATGAATGAATTTCTGTAACCGAAACTGAATGACTTTCAAGGACATGAAATTTGGTTTCAACAGGATGGTTCCACCGTCCATACGGCGAGAATCGCAATGGATGTTCTGCGAGAAACCTTTCCTGGACGTTTGATTTCCCGATTTGGTGACACTCCTTGGCCAGCGCGTTCTCCTGATGTGGCTGTCTGTGATTTTATTCTGTAGGGGTATCTCAAACATAAAGTATTCAGTAGTCGACCACAGTCAATTGCAGAACTCAAGGAGCCCATTCAACGAGAAACTGAAGCAGTTCCAGAAGTGATGATTCAGCGAGCAATGTCAAATTTTAGAATGAGGTTAAGCGAATGTGTGAGGAGTAATGGAAAATATTTGAACGACATAATATTCAAATAAATAAAAAATCTATGTAAGTAATTCACTATAAATTGCAAAAATTTATCTTTAATTTGATATATTAAATGTTTTAATAGTACGAAACGCAGTTTAATTATTATACCTCAAAAATCGTCAGGTTTATATGCCGGACCCTATAATTAAGTAATAGATATTCAAAAAATTTCTCTAATTTAATCTATCTTTAAACTTGATCACTCATTTAACACCCCTCCGGATCCACCGTTAGGGATTCTTCAGAGGATGAAGATTAATGATTTGTAGCGCGTGTGAAAATGCCATGCCTGACCGGGATTCGAACCCGGGATTTAGCACTAAATATTATTTCAATAATATTATTTCACACAAATATTATTTCAATGCAAACCTAAGACACCATCAAAAACAGCCATTATGTTAAAGTCTATCAAAATTCATAATAATATACATTAGAAAAAATCTAAATACGCCTATTGCATTACATTTATACATTTTTTTTAAACGAAAAGTACATATAATTTTATTTCATTTCATTAGAACTGATATTTTTTCAAACATTGTTTTTGTTATTGAATTACTATCGAACGTAAAATTGTTTTTACAATAAGAGGTTAATAATTATTAATAAATCAATACATTTAAATTTTTAAAAAACGTAAAAAAAGGAGATGAAGTCTAATTCGAACCGATGTGCCTTCCCATAAGTTCCAAATATATTATTAATTAAATTTTATTTGGCTATAACTCTGGAACCAATGAAAATAAGTGATATATCGCTTTTAAATGATATATCGTTGTAAAGCTCTCAACGAAGGCTAATTTACTCCAGTTAAGAAAAGTAAAAAATTCGATTTTTTTTTTATTTTGGGCTTTTTTGAACACTTTTGGTTCAGTCGGTTGCAATCAAAATGGGAATTGCAACTAGATGTTATAACAGTCCAAAATCAAAAATTTCAACATGCATGTCTAATCGTTTTTGAGTTATCCGAGATACATACATACCTACTTATATATGTACGTACAGAAGTCACGCCAAAACTAGTCAAAATGAATTTTTCGCGATCACAATACATTTTTTCGTACAAAGAAAGTAAAAAGGCAACCCTACTGCCTGCCGTGAAAATATTACATGGTTTATGTTTCATTAGGCATGATTTTATTAAATATTTCTGCCAAAGTAACTAAATAACGTTCATGAGTTTTTATTAATTTAGTGAATTAAATCTGAAAATAATTTACCGTACTAACAAAAACTTTTCAACAAAAAACTTCAAAATGCTGAACATTTTTAATTGTATCTCTAAAAACAGCATTGTAGAAATGTTCAGCTCTAACCCTAATTTTTTCTTTTTTTAACCCCATAACACAAATATAATTTTAGATAAATTATTTGTATTAAGAAGTATAAATCGTTCGAGAGCTGCGCGCAGCTTCCCGGCGCACCACTTAGTCAGTTCTACGCCAATAGCTGCTAAAATAAAAATGTGGGCACATATATCAAATAAACAAACAAACCAATGCACCATCTTTTTATGGAAAAGAAATGATTTTAATTTCAATCTTTTTTTTTTTTTTATTTTAAAATATAGATACTTAAATGAAGATAGTGTATATTGGACTTCCTGTTTATACAACAATCAGATTTCAACATTTAAATACGTAACCTTAACTCTTTTTTCCTATTAAAAGACATTTATATACAGATTGTAGTATACTTATACACAAGTAAACACTTAAGGAAAATTAATTACCTAATTCATTTCTTCTAGCTAAGATATAATATATTGATGGAATTTAAACGTTATAGTGAACTTTTGGAAAGATATTGACAAAATTTTTCAAGTATTCACACCGTCAGTCAAATAATATCAACGCACAAAACAAATTAACAAATTAAAAAAATTAACAAACCTGTTAATATACGGAGTGATTCACGAAGAATGTAATAAACTTTCAGAGCATTTACTGAAAAGTTTTTCGTTAGCCACAACTGGATAATAAAGCGGTCATGTATTTGTGTAACTTTTAAACTTATTTCACGTTCTAGAATCAATTCCTAAATTATTTCACTTTCCTTCTGAATCACACACGCGCGCGCGCGCTCGCACACACACACACACATACTCACACAAAATATGATCTACTGGTAAGTTCATATAAACATAACTTCGGAAACTCTTTCGTTAGCGAGTTTCAGCAAGTGAAAGAATTCATCCCGAATTCGGAGCCTTCGGATAAAAGGTAAACCAGCCTGTAATCTACAGGACCCAGATTAAGCAATACATTTAATTGTGATATCTACCCAAAAATTAAAAAAAAAAAAAAAAGTCAAAAATTGTCTCTTAATTAACTTTCGAGAAATCTGGGGTAAAAGATAAAAGATTTTAGTCTAAAAATAATCTATTTTATATTCAGCGTAAAATAACTATGTTAAATGAGTAAAAAAGAAATAAAAAAAAAAAAAAGTAAAGAATTTTATTCTAACTAAAGTTTTATGAATAAATTTTACAGAGAAGAAATACATACATAAAAATTTTGAAGGCTATTACTTGTAAAAACAAACCATATCAAAATCTGGCAGATTTTAACTAGGTGCTAAATTTTTTACTTTTATTTATTTTTCTATGGTGTACATTGCAATCTGTTCTTTCCATCTAGTCCCAATGTGATGAGAATAATATGTATGATATGTAAATGAGGTGAATTCTTGTACAAACTGAGGCCGATCAATTCTGAGACGTGTGGTTAATTAAACCACAACCACTAAAGTACACCGGTATCCACTATCTAGTATTCAAATCCGTACAAAAGCAACTAAATTTTACTAGGATTTCAATCTCAGAATCTTCGATTTCAAAGGTTAAATGGAACAAAATTTTCAATTTTACAAAATAACAGAATTAAATATTGAGAAAAATAAATAATCCTAATTTAAAAATTAAATTAAAACAATTTATTAGATTTCTTTAAAGATAACTACAAATTATTTTATCAAAATTTCTTTGAAATAATATATTTCAAAACTAATAGACCGTGGAATGCTTCGCTATTGCTATATTTGAGTATATATATACATTAAATGAACGCAATTGAAAGTTAGATAAAACATTAACAAAATGAACATTACCGAACTTAAAAAAATTTAACATTTCCCTTTCACCTCTTTCCCTTTCTCCCTTTTTCGCATTTTCATTTTTACAATTTTCTTCCCCCATTTCCCCATTCCCTTTTCACAATTTCCCCTTTTATTTTCCCTTCCCTCTCCTTCCACCATCCTTTCCGTATTTCCCTTACCCTTTCCCTCGTTCATCCTTTCTTCTTTCTCCTTTCCGTCCTTCTCCCCATTTTCCCCTTTTTTTCTTTTTTCCATTTTTCCTTTCTTCCCTTTTTACCTTCTTTCCTTTTACCTTTTTCCTTTTTTTACCGCTCGTAAATCGGTCCAGTAGTTTTTTAGTCTATAGCGGACACACATATCGAAAACACTGATATAGAATCGTAAAATATTTAGTACAGCGTGTGCTGCTTTTACGTCCAACAGATAGCGCTGTTTTTTCAAAAAAGCATATTTTTAAAAATTGTATTTCTAATTATAAAGTGGGTGATACGCGATGTATTGTCCCTAATTTTTTTTAATCGATTAGCCGTTTCTGTATCCCCGTATATTCTTTTTATTTGTTATAAATAAAATATTTTTATTTTAAAAAATTGCTAGATTTTAGTATATATTTATATTAAATGAACACAATTGCAAGTTTGATAAAACATTAACAAAATGAACATTACGGAACTTAATATAACTTAAACCTTTCCCTTTTACCCTTTTACCGTTTCTCCCTTTTACCTTTTCCCTTTCCTCATTTCGTTTTCCCCTTTTCCTTTGCACAATTTTAATTTTTAACACGGTCCCTTTCCCTCATTCCACTCCTCCTCCCGTTTCCATTTTCTTCCCCCATGTCTCTTTCCTTCATTTTCCTTTTCTCATCCTCTTTTCCACCTTTCCCTTTTTATTTTATTCCTTTCCTCCTCGCGTAAATCGGTCCAGTAGTTTTTAGTTTATAACGCGGACACACATATCGGAAACATTGAAATGGAATCGTAAAATATTTAGTGTAGCGTGTGTTGCTTTTACGTCCAACAGATAGCGCTGTTTAAAAAAAACAAACATGTTTTTACCTGTTATAGGTGTGACATCTTAGGTATATAAATAGGTGGTGAACGCGTCTTCCCAAATCAGCTGATTTGGAAGCCGAGAGTTCCAGCGTTCAAGTCCTAGTAAAGCCAGTTATTTTTACACGGATTTGAATGCTAGATCGTGGATACCGGTGTTCTTTGGTGGTTGGGTTTCAATTAACCACACATCTCAGGATTGGTCGACCTGAGAATGTACAAGACCACACTTCATTTACACTCATACATCCTCATTCATCATTCACATCATTCACATCATTCACATCATCCTCATTCATCCTCTGAAGTATTATCTAAAAACGGTAGTTACCGGAGGCTAAACAGGAAAAAGAAAGGTATATAAATAGAGGGTATATAAAAACGCGCGTGTATTCGAATGCAACGTTACATCAAAATTTTAAAGCAATCGGTGAAGAACTTTCGGAGATTTAAAATTTTCAACAAACGAACATTTACATTTTTATTTATGTAGATTAGTCAATTTACGCAAATAACAGTTGATTCTAATAATTAAGTTTAGGTTTTTTGTATTGCATTTGAACAACAAAATATATTTTAATAAGTTAGTGGAATACCACCTATATGTCATTATCTAATAATAACTTATAAATTTTCCGACATTAAAAATAAAACTTTTTATATTATTTCTTGCGGAATCACAAAATAGGACTTAGTTTTTATATCAGACTTTTCATATAGGTGTCTGTTTGGATCTGCAAAAATAATTTCCTTTCCAAATTTGTAATAACCCATTTGCATTATACATTAATAATAGAATATAAAAAGTTTTAAAATCTGTGAGATAAGAGGTTTTACAATAAGTCTATCCTACATTACATCTACTCTATCTTTCACATTCTACTATACACAGTGGATTCTACATCCATTCTTGAACATTAATAATAAATAACCATGTGCTGATGTATTATTTACATAGATGCCTTACCTACCGATTCTGTTTGTTTTATATACATCATATACGTTACAAGAAGAATCTTCAAATATCTTCAATTTTCATTACGAAATATATTTATCATATTATTTTAGTTTTTTTCTAATCCCCCAACACCGTTTAATACAAACCTACATTTAAGGGCAATTAACTAAATTAATTTATTTTTATTTTTTGTTTTGGATAACCAGTAATGAATTTTGTAGCCAAATATACCAAAAACCAATTGGGTATTTTAATACCAAATATTTTAGTAAAAAGTACCAAATTTGATTAGAACTCGAACTCAGAACCTTTCAAATGAAATAAAAATATAATAAAACGATGCGCCTATCTTAATATATATGTATAAAAGAATTAAAATTAAAATTAAATCGGACTGATTTAATTTTACACCGTAACTGATTCACACCGCACAACTAAAACTACTGAAGATAAATCTGAAGTACTGTGATCGTGAAAAATTTCGGTTATCAGATTTAAAAGGAAATATCCAATTTGACAATCCCTGAATCCATTTCGACTAGTTTCGGCGTGACGTCTGTATGTATGTACGTACCTCGCATAACTAAAAAACAATTGGCCGTAGGATGTTGAAATTTTGGATTTAGGACTGTTGTAACATTTAGCACCTTCCCTTTTGACTGCATTTGACTGGACCAAAAGTGTCCAAAAAAGCCTAAAATCCCAAAACATTTGGGTTTTGGAGTTTTTCTTATCTGCAGTAATAAACCCTCACTGAAAGCTTTTCAACGATATATCTATCATAAGTTGTACTTATTTTCTTTGATTCCAGAGTTATAGCAAAATAAAATTTTAATTAACAAAATATTTAGATCTTACGAGGGAATTCACATCGGTTCGATACAACTTCATCTTCTTTGTTTTAATTTATATTAACTTAATTTAAATACATTGATTGATTAATAATTATTAACTGTGATTGTAAAAAAAATTACAATAAGTATTTTTTTTTGTCTTCAGTCATTTGACTGGTTTGATGCAGCTCTCCAAGATTCCCTATCTAGTCGTTTCATTTCGGTATACCACCTACATCCTACATCCCTAACAATATGTTTTACATATTCCAAACGTTGCCTGCCTACACAATTTTTTCCTTCTACCTGTCCCTCCAATATTAAAGCGACTATTCCAGGATGCCTTAATATGTAGTCAGTCTCTTCTTTTAGCTATATTTTTCCAAATGCTTCTTCCTTCATCTGTTTGCCGCAACACCTCTTCATTTGTCACTTTATCTACCCATCTGATTTTTTTAAATTCTCCTATATCAACGCATTTCAAAAGCTTCTAATCTTTTCTTCTCAGATACTCCGATCGTCCAAATTTCAGTTCCATATAAAGCGACACTCCAAACATATACTTTTAAAAATCTTTTCCTGACATTTAAATTAATTTTTGATGTAAACAAATTATATTTCTGACTGAAGGCCCGTTTCGCGTGTGGTATTCGGTATTTTACGTAGCTCCTGCTTCGTCCATCTTTAGTAATTCTACTTCCCAAATAACAAAATTGTTCTATCTCCATAATCTTTTCTCCTCCTATTTTCACATTCAGTGGTCCATCTTTGTTATTTCTACTACATTTCATTACTTTCGTTTTGCTCTTGTTTATTTTCATGTGGTGGTTCTTGCGTAGGACTTCATCCAAGCCATTCATTGTTTCTTCTAAATCCTTTTTATTCTCAGCTAGAATTACTATATCATCAGCAAATCGTAGCAACTTTAACTTTTTACCTTGTACTGTTACTCCGAATCTAAATTGTTATTTAACATCATTAACTGCTACTTAATGAAAATAACTATAATTAAATAATAAGTAATTATTTAATAATAACAATAAAAAAAATATGAAAAAAAATCAGAACTGATTAATGAAATAAAATTTTATGGACTTTTAAAAATGTATCTCCGTAATTTAATAGGTATTTATTACATTTGTGTGTATGTAATAAATCATGTGTGTGTAGATTTGGTGAAACATCTGATTATTTAATATAAACTGAAAATTATAATTTAGAATCGTATTGTTTTTGTATTTTCTAATTTAACTTTTGTTTAATTTTATTTAATTATTCTGGAATTTCTGTTCAATTTTATCTACGTAAAAGTTAACTACAGAGTGACTGAAAATTAGGTCCTCACAACAACATATACACTGAGGCATACATGCCCGATCTTCAATAAATTGCAAAAATTTTTATCTTTTAGGTCATTACTCTTCTGACATTGTTGGACAATATGATTCGTTTATTTGTTTTTTGTTGTCAATTATTTAATCTCCCTCTTTGGTTTGATATAATTTTTCTGATCTTAATTTGCATACACATTCTCTAGTTTTCAAATTTTTTTTCTCTTTATATTCATCATCCTCTCTTAAACTTTTTTTGTTCTTTGTTTGGTTTTAATATTTTCTTCCTCGTTATACTTATCATCTTTTCTTAACTTTTTTATTCTTCCCATGATCTTAACATTTTCTTCTTCTTCATATTTATCTTCTTGCCTTTTTTTTGAGATATATTTCTTTATCTATAGATATATATCTTTCTTTTTCTGTATGATTGTTTCTTTTTTATTTTTTTCATCAAATAATCCAATAATAAAGCTGAATATTTTAGTAAGGTACTAAATTTCGACCGTAAGGTCGAAATTAACATTTGTAACAAGTAGACAGGGATTCACTAAACGGAATAGTTTAATTATTATTAACTTTTATTTATACAACACACCAGAAATCTGAAACTTTTGTTAATCAGCAACTCACGAAGATACGAATAATACTGATCTAGTAATACGAGTAATAAAGAGACTTTTACTCTATCCTAATATTTCATGCAAGATTGTGACATTAAAAATAATATAAATATTTTATGCTAATATAAACTAATATTTCAGCAATTGTGTGACTGTCCACTTCATTAAAGAATTGGAGGATCGTGTCTCACATTCAAATGAAATAAGTTTAAATGAACTGCAATAAAAAATGTGTGTATGTAATTTAATAGGCGTACAAAGAAATCATGTGATGTCCACATAAGATTTTTTTTTAATTTCTCGGTAATAAATGAACATATCAACTTGATTTTTTGTGTATATAATCTTCACGAGAATATTCAAAAAGTATTTCTAAATACGATCTTGATAGGGTTAAAGAAAGGTAAAAAGATTTCGAAAAATGATAGAAAATTTTCCCTATTTTTGCCTACAATAAACGAGATTTTCACTCGATTTGGGCTTGAAAATACCCTTCAGGTAAATATCTAAAAACGATTTTTGATTTTTTCTAAATTTTAATACTAAAAGTTAGTACTAAAAGTAAAACCATAATTTCTTTTTTTTTTAGATTTTTGACGTTTTATTTTATCGCTATTGAATCAATCTTTGTGAGATTTGGTAACATTATGATGGTAATTTATGTTTTTAATTCTAATTATGTATTTCGTGATCGAAGCCGCGACGGGAAATCTAAAAACAAATTAGCGGCTCCTGTACTGATTTCTGACGAAATTTCACTGATAATTTTTATAGATAGAACAGGTTTTAATTTTTATTTATCATTATTATTCTCAGAAGCATGAGTTTAATTAACGCAGAGGGTCCAGGGGGGCAGAGCCCTGACCGGCTAAACATCCTCTGACAACGAAGGTAAAGACAAGTAACTATATAGCGCGGGCGAAGCAGCGATGGGGATGCTAGAATATTTATTTTTATTTTTTTTATTGAAAATAAAATAATTCTGAAAAAAAAGTCTTATATTATCTTCGATGTTTTTTAAACAGATTAAAAAAAATCATAAATTTTAATATATCAATGTTTAAGAAATTATTCTCATCAAATCTAGGTACAATTGAATTTTTAACGATTCCAGTTCAACCACGCACCATTAAAGAAAATTTTTTGATTATGAATAATTCATCAAAAATCTTCAAGCTTTTGGGTGGAAATACGTTATGGAAATTTAGTAGAGGATGAAATATTCCATTCCTGATCAGGGTATGAACCTTAGAATACCGCGACAAAGATCAGCTGAGGCGATTGTTTTAATAATTTGAGGTAAAAAAAATTGACGATTATGAAAAGAAATTTTTCTCAATTTTCCCCTTTTTTTTAGCAAATATAATATGGTACCTTAAGACCGCATTAATTTAGTAATTGGCTATTATTTACAGCAAAAAAATTTTTGATAGTTTAGAAACAACAAATTTTTTTTTAAAATGATTAATTATAAGAATAGAAAAACTTATTTTTTTTATAAAACTTATATAACATATTCCCAAGTCTAAAAAAATGTCTTTCTCAAAGAAGTAAGTTAAAAAAATAATAATAATAATAGCTAATAATCAATACGTAAAAAAAAACTTCATTGAGTTCATAGACCTATTAAAAATTTATCGTCAGAAAAAATAGACAAAAAAATTCTTTTTTAAAGTAAGCTTAACTTACAAGTCAATCAATGATAAATATAAAAACGTGAGTGCGTGTGTTGAAAAAGAAATAGAGCAGATGGAATAAAAAGGAAATAGGATTCATCGAAAAACCTCGTGCACGTCATATCAAATGTGATTGATTTTTCATTTATATGTTTAACATTTATTTATTTTAAAATCCTTTGAAGTAAAACAGCAGTCAAAAGAGACATCAAAGAAATCAAGGTATATTTCGATAAATTTTAGAAAATGATAAATGAAATAAAAATAAAAATAACAAAAAAATATATAAACGTACCGTATATTTACAAAAAAAAAACTTATTGACTTTTTTCTTTATTTCCTTGTAATACCTTTTCTTTGAAAAAAAAAAAAATTAAAAACTATCTTATAAAAATATTATTGTCATGAGATATAATAAAATCTGTTGGAAAAAAATTTTTTTCAAAGTAAAAGTACATTTCATTTGTAAAAATATATTTTCATGGGTGCATTATAGATTTTTCATAGGTTAAATTATCTAATTCTTAATACCTTATTACATACTGGATGAAATAATATTGTTTTCTCAATCTACAACTTTTAAGTTCAAATATGTTTCTAAATTGTTTTTTTCGTCTTTTGTATTCATTTAAATAATTTTAAATACAGACTGTGGAATTTAAAATTTAATTTTCCCGGCGAATATATCTAGAACAGTTATATTAAAGGGAAAACTATGATTATATAAAAAATAAGGTATTCAGTTTAAAAAAAAAAATCTTTACGTTTTAGCTTTCAATTAATTCATCCAGACAAAAACATGTACTATGAAAGTGAGTATGTATGTCGCACAGCTTTTGGCCTTTATCTCAGATTGAACAAATCGATTTTATTTAAATTTGGCTCAAATATTTCTATATATGGGTCATCAAGCATATTTATTTATTTTTAAAATGTTTATCGCGAAAGAATCATTTTTGATTTCTTCAGAGGTATTTTAGAGAAAATTTGTGTCAAGCAAAGCACTTACATAAATAATCAGAAAAACATTTTGTAAAGCAAGGTATTTATTTTATGATTTGATCAGCATAGCTGGAAATCTCAAGCAATAATTTTCCAGCATTTTTTCTATCTGCCAAATTAAATATGAATCCATGAATTTTATGTTTTTTTTTTTAGGTTTCACTCTTTGTTAGTTACTCCATATACAATTTTTCTCTTTAACTCCTGTAATTGTTCTTCTTTGTATCTTTACTGTTTAGCCTCCGGAACTACCGTAAGGTATTAATTCGGCGGATGAATGAGAATTATGGTTATGAATGTAAATGAATTATGTGTCATGTACAGTCTCAGGTCTACCATTCCTGAGATGTGTGGTTAATTGAAACCTAACCACCAACCTACCGGGTTGGTCTAGTGGTGAACGCGTCTTCCCAAATCAGCTGATTTGGAAGTCCAGAGTTCCAACGTTCAAGTCCTAGTAAAGGCAGTTATTTTTACACGGATTTGAATACTAATGGAGGCTAAAAAGACACCATGTGCTTGATCTTGTTGATGGCACGTTATGGTGAATCGGTTTGGCGGCTTGTTATTGTTTCTAGGCTGTTTCAAAGTTACTATGTTAAGGTTAATACTGAGGTTAATATTAATTGGCCATTCAAATGGACATTGAAAGGTATATCAAATGTTTGTATTACTTGAGGATTTTCATTGGGTGGTCCTCTTTCAAGTGATGTTCAGTCATACGACATAACTTCATTGTAGAAGCTGATTTTAAAAAGAAATTCAGCTAAGAAAAATCTGTATAATAATTAAAGAAATCAATATGAAATTAATATATATATATATATATATATATATATATATATATTCATTCAAATTACTGATGAAATTAAGCTACTACACAAATGTTATCATTTTTTTTACTACTACTCATCTGTACAAATCGAACGATATAAGGTTCAACTGGGTGAGTTATTTACCCTGTGTGAAAATTTAAATTTTGTAACACTAGGAAATTTTATTTCATATAATTATCACTCGATTAATGTTCAATTCATTGTTAGATCTTTCATGAAAAAAGGGGCTTCAAATACATAAAATCAAGCCGAGTGTTTATGTTTCACTGTTATTGAATAATAATAATACTGTTACCGTTTATCTATTTCTCTACTACCGATGTAAACAGTTGGTTAATCTGAACATAAAATTTAAAAATACTGTTAAGTGATGAAGTGATGAAGATATAGGATTAAGAAAGCTTAGAAAAATTATAATTTAGCAAAGAAATAAAACATTTTACGGAGATATTAACGGATAAATCTATCCGTTATTGAAATACGGAGATAAAAACGGATTCTATCTGTCTGGAAATATCTAGAACAACTTTAAATATGACTTTAAACGAATTAAATGGTCAATATTGTTTTATCGAATTTATAAAGATGGTTTTATTAGATCATTAACGTATTCAAAGGATTATTAACTCGTTGACCAAGACTATTATTGGTGAAATTATCATCATCATTTTTCTAGTTCATTGATATGGTTTAATGAAGCATGTTTCAAAGTGAATGGCCCTTAGTAAACTGTCATCATCATCTGGTGTTTTTTCTAGCAGCAGGTCTTCTACGCCAATGATATTTTTTCTGTAAGGTTTCCCCTTTGTCCCATTATATTTGCCAATCTTCATCTCATGTATAAATTTCTTCGTTTTTCTTTCTACCTTCCTTTCTCCTTCTACTGATCCTTCGAATGGAGCTCTCAAAATCACTATTCTCCTAATTACATATCCTAACTAGTTTTCCTTTTTTTTGTGTACTTCTCGCATATGTGTTCATTATTTTATAATCGTGTTCATTAGTTCCTCACTCCTTAGCCTATCCTTCCATCTTATTTTCTCAATTTTTCTTTATATTCATTATTCAAAATCTCTAATCCAGTCCTTTCTCCCTCTTCTTCATCGTCCATGTTTCGCTTTCATACAAAAAAATACATCATACGTTATTTATGGCTAACATTTTCCTCCATTCTAAGTATAAACTTTTCTACACAGTAATTTCCACTTTTTACATCCCCAATGCTAGCCTTTCTTTATTTCTATTGCGGTTTTTCTGTGTTACTTTAGTTCCTAAAAGCTTGTAATATTTTATTTTATCTACTGTTCTTTTACCATCAAAAAACTGTTATAGTTTTGTATATTAGTCTAATGAAAGCCGTCGTGTAATTATGTAAAGGAACTTAATTTTTCTCGTGTAAGGTGTGAGATCATAAAACAAAGTATCATCATCTTATCTTTTAATAGAAATGTAACAGATGATTTTTATTTTGAGATAAGTTATAATTTCTGAGGTGTTAACCTCAGTTCCTACCTATTCCTAGATTTAGGAATAAGAGCACATTTTTACTACACTCTTCAAATGATACAAAATAGATAGGGCACCAAGGAATCAAAATTATCACTTTAAATTTTTTATTAAAAATCCATTTGATTTTGTACTTATTTACAAAATTTTAATATAAGTAAATAAAAAAAAACAGCGGCTTAAAGAAAGATTTAACAACTACAATTATTTTACTACTACAAAGGAAAAAAAAAACATTTTGAGCGGTTATCATCGCGTAATAATGGAAACCCATTCACCGGGAATAAAACAAACCGGACATTTATACAGGATGGGCAGATTCAATACAAGTCGCTTTCATGATTGGCGGGCTGGTACAGTAGAGAATGTGGTGTTTCTTTCGCCCTAATTGGCGTGACTTCAGAGTAGTGCTTGAGGATCAGGGTGTGGAAGGGACCAACAATATAATCGAGGTGATGCTCAGCAATAGAGACAAATGGGAAAGTGTCTCGACTACGATCGCAACAATGATAGGATAGAAGGCGACGACAAACTGAGGAGATCCGGATCCATAGACATGGAGATCGATGACGATCATTGGACATGGTGATCAAGGAGGGCCAGAATGTAGTGGTGAGCGACAAGGGCTCCTCAGAGTCGTCGCTGGTCGATCGCCCCCTGGAGACGCCTTCTGGTCATCTAGATTTGGATAGTAAAGTGCCTTCGGATAATTAGATGCGGCCCCTGAATGATAAAAAGGGAGGTTTTTTAGCTGGTGAGAGCCCCGCACATTGCCGTCAGTGCGGGACTGACGGCGACTGGCAAAGCTTTTTCTTCCCCCTATGGAAAAAAAAAAATGAAAACCATTATTGTTACATTTTTTTATTAATTGTTATTAGAAATCGGGGAAACTGACAGCTCTCAGCCAACGATTTATAGAAAAAAGTATATATACGTATGTTTTCATACTCAGACGGTGATCGTACTGCTCTTCAATTTTTTTTCTTTGTAAAAGTGTTGTTGTTTCTATTTTGTTTGATTCCTAGGGTGTTCTGAGCCCAAATATATATATATATATATATATATATATATATATATATATATATATTAAACTTTCAAACTATAAACTATATATATATATATATATATATATTTACAATCGATTACATTTATATCAACCTTGAGCAAATTGAATTACGCTCACAATCATTGCATGATAAGGAGTTCCTAGTGAAGCTTTTTCAAAAATTACACACTAGGATTACAAAAGGATTATTGTGGCAAACAGAACATACATTAAGTTATTAAAATTTAACCTCTAACGTAGAACAACAGAAAATAAAATAAAATAAAAGTTGTAATTAGTAAGAAAAACGATGAAGCAATAAGAGAAAAAGAAAAGATTATGTAATAAATTTGTGTCCTCTATTTCCTTTTGGCAAATAAGCATTTTTTTTTTATATGTTGAAAATGTCATTTTTTGTTTCATTTAATATATTAAATATTCGAGAATGATTTTTGTCTTCACATAGATTGGCTATAATTCTTGAATTATGTCACATAAATAATGAAACGTTATATCAGATGTTAAGAAATTATTAAAAAAAAAATGAAAACATAAATTTCAGATTGATTATATATACGTATTTTTTATAAACCAGTAGTAAAATTTATGTGTATATATAAAAAAAAGTAAGAATTAAAAATATTCTGAACCTGTTAGCAATCATTTAGGAGTTTTAAATTTAATTAACTGTAAATTCTAACTGGTGATCTGTACAAAAGACTGTACAAAACTACATATACTTCATTCATACATATCATCCTCATTCATTCTCTGAAGTAATACCTTCCGGTGGTTCCGAAGGCTAAACAGAAAAACTATTTGGTTATAGATTTGATTACAGAAAAAGATCTGTCAATAAACTTTCGTTTATAAAATATTAAAATAAAATTATTTTCTCGATAGCAATACAACAAAAAAAGAAGAAAAAAAACAGCAACCTCTAACTGGTAATATATTTTTTCTAGAATCTAGAAGGCGGATAAATATTTATAGAAAAGTAATAATTAAGATATGTAAGCTTCAATATTAATTAATATACAAAAATTTAATGTACAAAATCTTTTTACTTTTTGTAAATCCACTTCATCACCATGTTTAAGTTAGTAAACATTAGAATATTGATAAAATAAAAGTTCTTAAAGTAAATATTATATTTTTTGTCTGTTACAGGTAAGCAATCACGGAGAAAAAGGATAACCCAATGCTAATAAAGGTAACGTTAACAATAATTAATACCAATATTTACCGATAAGTTATTATCGGATGGTCATGACCGCATAGGTTGGGTGGCCTGTAAGTTGCTGCGGCGATCGATGGAGGAGTAGTGCTTTTGCTTCTGAAGCGTAGGTCACCGTACGAAGTCCTACAGCGCTCCGGATAGGAGAAGGCAGTGCTTCAATTCCGGCGAAACTGGACATCTGTGGAAGGACTGTCAGAAGGAGGCCAGTTGTCCGTCCTTCTTGTAACGTACAAGGGCTCTCGCTTGAGAGCCACGGCTGCACAGCTTCGACTAAGAAATGAGGATCTCGTGCCTGCACTCTGGGGAGTCGAGTGGTTTAGGGCTGCGAAAGCCTCTTCCGGAAGGGTGGGATGCTCAGGTGTCTTACCTTCGATGATTGAACGGGACTTCCAGGGCTACAAGATGGGGGAAGAGAAGACCGTAGTCAGGTAGGGGACTTCTCAGGGGTCCTCTATTTGAGGCAGGGCAGTGGAAGACTGTAATTCCGATGGGGGATTACTCTAGGAGTCTCCTAGCTTGAGGCATGGCGTAGGCACCGTAGTCCCGATGAAGGGATCCCTCTGGGTTTCATCCATTTGAGGCGTGGCGATGAAGACCGAGTTCCGGCTGCCTGGATTGGGACCTTGGGAACGGTATAGCCGAGCCCAATGTGGCTAACCGGGTGGTTTGAGGCGATGGCACATATCAGAGTTGAGTTTATATTTAACGGTGGGTCCGACTCTGGGAGGCCGGGTAAAAAAAAGACAACACTATTCAGGACTTATCAACCTGATTCGAAAAATATACAAAAATTGTTGATAAATAATTGAATACAAAATTCTGTTGTAAATAACACATTGTTAAAACCAGTTTTGCCATGGTCATGCTATTCAAGTTAACACATTCACTGTTTGCTTTTCCTTGGTGTATTAACCCTCCGTGCTGAATTATTATTTTTTTTAACTCACTTAAGTTTGTATAAAATAAAGTGCCACTTACCAACAATTTTAAAAGTATATATCCGGGTACTTTCAGAGCCGTTACTTCATTATCCAGGATTTCCCAAAAAATATAAATTCAAATTTAAAATGTATAAACGTATTTAAATTAAAATTGATACGTTCATAATAGTCGATCGTCAGGGAATAAAAATAAATTGTTATTGAAGTAAAATTTTATTTTATTTTATGAACGTAAAGGTTTTAATTTAACAACAATTATACGTTGAATTTGAATTAAGCTGTTTTGGAAAATTCCTGATGATGTAATAACAGCTCTGAAAATACTCGGATATATATTTTTAAAATTGTTGTTACGTGGAACTTTATTTTATACAATTATATTAATATCAACGGAGACAAATGCTTAGCAAATTAAATCAGTTAACTTTATTGATTTTCAACATTTATGTATGTCTAGTTTGAATAAGCCAAAAAACACCGGATCTAGTAGTGCGCAGGCAAGATAAAAATGCACTGAATTTATACCGACCGTGCTGAACATTCCCGCGTTGTTCAGCGTAATCGTAAATTTCTTACTTCTTCACGCTGGTCACTTAGTTAACTGAATATCTAGTCTTTTAAATAAAGTAAAAATGAATTATTTTTAGTTTTATAAAAAAATAAAAACCTAACTTTGAGTATTTTACTTAAATTTCATGCAATAAATCTTCATTTTATTTCGTGTATCAATAATTAATTTAGATTTTTTCATTTTACTTTTGTGTCGAGTTAGATTAATTTAAAATTTATTTTCATTTGATTTCATCAGTCATCGGACTTATTTACCACCTGAAAATTAGTTTTTACGTAAATTTCTGTGATCGTTTTAGAATAGATCTGATAAACAAGTACAGTAACTGTAATATTTATGTTTTAAACACATAATTAGATTATACATTGTATATTTTAACGTTTTTATTTTAATGTATTTTTAAATAATAAATTAAAAAATTATTATTTCACGTACGATATAAAGGATATAAGTAATCTAAAAACATATTAATTTAAAATTAGTATGATAGTACCAATATCTATCTATATATATAAAAATATTCGTTTGTTCAAAATCTTAAATCTTCCATAGTTTTTCACCAATTTCTTTGAATTTTTGATACAATATGTAACACCTGCGACTGGTAAAAACATGATTTTTTTTAAAAACAGTGCTATCTGTTGGACGTAAAAGCAACACACGTTATACTAAGTATTTTACGATTCCATTTCAATGTTTCCGATATGAGTATCCGTTATACACTAAAACTACTGGACCGATTTACGAGGGAAAAAAAGGAGAAAGGGAAAAATCGAAAAAGGTAAAAGGGGAAAACGGGGAAAAGGAAATAGAAAGGGGAAAATAAAAGAGGTGAAACATAAATGAAAAGGAAAGAGAGAAAATAAAGGAAAAGGAGAAAAGGGATAGGTTAAATTTTGTGAAGTTCCGTAATGTTCATTATGTTAATGTTTTATCAAATTTTCAATTGTGTTCATTTAATCTATATATATATATATATACTCAAATCTAGGAATAGCGAAACATTGCCGGATCTGCTAGTACAATTATAAAATAAAATTAAAACATATTTGCCTAATATGTTGAAATAGAAACTAACTGAAATAGAAATAATTTATAAAATACATATCTTTATTATAAATCTATCCTTTTTCAAAAGGGATGAAAATGCACGCAAATTTAAAATTCCAAAAAAAGCCGGTTCATTATAACTACAAACGAACTGCACAGTAACAAAATATAAACATTTCTGATGCGCTAACATACGATACCGGATTAACATTCTGACCCCACCAGTAGAGATAGAAAAGCCGCTGTACTACCACGTATGTGTGCGAGCTTAGAAGGTTGCTTGTATGCATACACCATGCGCCTGCAAGTGCTAATCACTGAATATGTTAGACTCGAAAAATATAATTTTTCAAATTCTTTGGTAGTATTTATGATTGAATGTGCGTCAGCGTTTTCCAAAAATGAAACAAAAACATATCATAACTTTTGTTTAAATTTTTATTATTATATATTTAGTGATCTTTCGAGATTTTCTTTGATTAAAAATGAAAATATTTCTTGTTAACAAATCCTAAGATATGAATTTAAGCTTCATTAGTAATCAATATCGTATCTAGAACCAGTTCCCAATGATTAAACTAATTCCTCCATTTCCCAGGAAAATTGTAACGATATAAATTTTCATAACCAACAAATTTTGCTTAAAATTCATCATGTAAGGACAACGCTTATAAATGAACTGCGATTTAATAAATTTAAGGTGGGAACACATCTTTATTGGTAACCGGCCCAATTAGCCTAGTAGTTAAACTCGTGAAATCAAGTGTTCTAAGGTTCGAGTCCTTGTAAAGGCCTTTACTTTTATTTGGATTTTAATGCTAGACTTTAGATACTGGTGATATTTGGTGGTTATTTTTCCTGTTTAGACTCCGGTAATTACCTTTCTAATAATACTTCAGAGGATGAATGAGGATGACGTGTATGAGTGCAGTCGTGTACAGTCTCAGTTCGACCATTCCTGAGATGTGTGGTTAATTGAAACCCAATCACCAAAGAACACCGGTATCCACGATCTAGTATTCAAATCTGTGTAAAAATAACTGACTTTACGAGGTCTTGAACGCTGGAACTCTCGACTTCCAAATCAGCTGATTTGGGAAGACGCGTTCACCACTAGACCAACCCGGTGGGTCAAGATTACAACTCTATTCCCACCCATCTCCACGCTAGGTACAAACCTAAGTTACTTTCTGGACCACCCTCGTATATAGCCCTCACAATCATTAGGTATAATTGTTAAAAAAAAAAAAATAGATTATAAAAATTATTAATGGAAATTAGTTAAACTTCTTTTGTAATTATTTAGAATAGAAAATTTTTTACAAAAAAAAAAATTAAAATTTCTTATAAGGATATACTAATATTGTTATATTAATTTAATTTAAAAAAAATATTATTGTAATTATAATACCATTTATATTTATTATTATTTGTGTTATACTATAATTATTTACAATAAATATCATAAAATTCATACATGAAGCTATTTTTTGAATTACATATATATAAAGCGTGGTTCATGAAGAATGTAAAAGAAGTTATAGGATTAGTTATACTTATGAAAATAAAGAAGAAAGTTCATATAAACGTAAGTTCGGAAACTCTTCGATAGGAAGTATCAGTTGGAGCAAGATATTTTCCTGATTTTTGTTCCTTTGGTAAAATTAAGCCGACTTTAATTTTTGGGACAAAAATTAAGAGGTAAATTTACTGGTATATACATACATATATATATATATATATAAAAGTATGAAAACGGTTTTTATACTCAAACGTTATTGGATCCAACGGTGTAACGGTTCCAAGATGGCGGACAAAAATTTCAAACACACCATAAAGTAGTAATTTTTGTAACTAAAAATATATTTGCAATTGTTTCTACCTCCTAGTATGAAGTTGGAATATGAAGCCGTTTCCATACTTTAATACCACTCTGTATGTACAAATATCCTAATCTTTTTCAACCCCAATATTTTGTCTTCTAGTACATATTTCCCAAAAAACTACTAAAAATGCAGTAATTTTTAGGTAGGGTTTCATATAAAACAGCTAAATTTACCCATTAATTGGGTGGTACCTAAGAACAGTTTGAGTTAATTTAACCCAAAGACACAGAAAATAGGGCGAAGTATTTTGTCAGCCGATACTCGTAAACGAAGCGTTTCTATACCTACGTTTTTATCAACTTTCTTTTTTATTTTCACCAGTACAACTATTTCTGAAAATAGCTGTTACATTCTTCTTGAATCACTCTGTATTTGTTGTCAGAAACCACAACTACGAGAATATTGTTTAAAAAAATAATAAATTATGGAAATATTTAAGCGTATTTTGTTATAATTTTATAATAAAAAATAAATTATAATAAATTTATAATCTAAAGATTTTTATAGAACAGTATAAGCAATTAATTTATATTTGTAGCGTTTTTGAAGTTTAAATACTATTTACTTAATATATATATATATATATATATATATATATATATATATATATATGTGAATAATACTTTTTTTTTTAACAGAGAGAATGTACGAGTTAGATGCTTTGTAGTAACCACAATAGAGAATTTTATATATATATATAAAGACAAATACTTTTTTTAACAGAGGGTGTGTTTATATTACACAAGTTACATGCTGTGTAGAAAACCACAATACAGAATTTTATATTAAAAGAGAAAAATCAACTTTTAAAACAACTTGTTAGAATCAAATTTTCAAAATAGAAAAGAGACAAAGTACAATAATAATATAATATTTGCTACTTCAAAAACATCGTTACAACGGTCCACAATCATTTCTGTTTTTAGAGATTAAAAGTTTCGTAACATAAGTAAAGTTTCAATCTAACAGACTCATTACTTTAGCCCTTCTTGACTCATTCCATTTTCCCCTCAATTTTCTACTTACTACGCACATAGCCTACTCTACTTTCATTTCTACCCTCTTTTAAACATTTCTGTATCTTTTTTCATTCTATTTCTTGTAAGCATTTAGAAAAGTTTCTTCTTCATTGTGAATTTATAATTTCTAACTTGCTTAGTCAGATACCTTCGCTTATCATTTATTATTCTCTCAGAGTTTTACCAATCCCTCTT
This sequence comes from Lycorma delicatula, assembly GCF_047948215.1. NCBI lineage: Eukaryota > Metazoa > Arthropoda > Insecta > Hemiptera > Fulgoridae > Lycorma > Lycorma delicatula. The sequence continues at coordinate 43,538,488 of NC_134466.1, forward strand.
TCTAACTCTTTCATTTCTTAATTTTTTTGTAAATTAAATTTAAGAAATTTATAATTTTACAATTTTACATAATTATATTTATAAATATATATAAAACTTATATATATATATATATATATATATATATTACAGTTAAACTATAATTAGCCAAATTTCCTAGCATCACCAGATTGTGTAATATTAATGAAATTTTATAGATTATTACCTGTAATTTTCAAATGAAAATTTTCATGTAACTGTTAACAAAAGTATTTTTATTTTAAAAAGACTTATTTTAATAACACCAGAAAGAGTTTATTTTATTTCCTTGTTGAAAAAAGTTTTCTGTATATAATTATCCAGGTATTTTTTTAAAGAATTTAAATAAAATATTTAAAAAATCGATTTCGGTACGCCGCAAGGCGGTGGTAGATTTCACCGGTGCTAAATAGTGGATAAAAATTATTTCCACCTTGAAGTTAAGAAAAACTTAAATTTACTTAATACGACAATGGTTGCATGTGAAAAATGTCTCACATGTTTACTGTACGACAACCGGACCTTTCACTGCTTTTAATTGAAACCATGCTGAACAACGAGAATTTTAAAGCCATTGCAGGGCTTACTAACAAATCCTGCATTAGAAGGCCAGGGAAGACGAAGTGGCGATGGGTCAGGGATAGCCCTACAGACAGAATAACACACACTGTATAAGAAGGAGGAATCCCAAAAACCCCTCGGGAGAGAAAAGATCCAGACCCGCCACGGCGCTCTCTAGGAAGCGTGCGTGGTAAAGTCATGAGGCATAAAGACCGAGACCCGTTCTTTGTTTGGGGTGAGATCCAGGAACGACATAGTCGGCTTGGCCACCTCATTTCAAAGTTAGAGGCAGGCAAAAATAAAAGATCCAAACCGGCCAGCTGACTTGTCGTACCGGAGGTATTGCCGGCGGACGGGAAGCCCCGTTTAAGTTAAAAGGACAACCTCTTGAGCTAGCTTAATCCGGCAGTATCCAGCTCGGGAGGTAGGAGAAAAAAAGCTCCATCTTCTTACAATTCCAGCAACATTTTGGTCATCCACAAAACGTTTAGGTAATGTTTAGTGGATTAACGACCACTTTAACCCGATTTGATGCTCTACCTATTAAGGGAGATATGATTCTTTTTTGTCTTCGAAACCCCATTTTTTTCAACCCGCTGGGCCAATGGTTGGTGATGTGAAATAAATTTACTAATATACGTTTTAGGTCTTTATCCAAAGAATAGTTAAACGAATTCGATATTTTACTTAATAAGAAAGATATGGGTTTTTTTTGTTTGTTTTATCATCCCTCGCGGTAATGGTTGGTCATATCAAAATTTGTTCAGACATAAGGTTTAGGTAATATTTAGAAGACTAATGACCACTTTAACCCGATTCTATATTGTGTTTATTAAGGAAGGTATGTTTTTTTTCTCTCTTCAAAACCCAATTTTTTCCATCCCCTCCGCCAATCGTTGGTGATATCAAAAATGTTTACTTACATACGTTTTAGGCCTTATCCAAAAAAGAGTAGGAATTTTAAACCAATTCGATATTTTATTTAATAAGAAACTTATAGTGATATTTTGTTTTTTTCGAAGAAGCCCCCCCCCCCATTACCACCCTCATGGTCCGATTTAGGCCGTTAACGAACTCTACCGAGATTTTTAAGGAAAAATTTGAAAGTGATCGACGCAAAATTACGCCGATGTAAAGTATTTATGGGTACCAATATTAGCATTCTTATGTAATCTACCTAAAGTTGGACGTTCGTTTTCTACTAAAAACAAGAAATTAACAAAAACATTAATTTATTATGATTTTTTCGTAAATGTTATACTAATTAATTTTTAAAAAAAACAATAAATTTAATACAGATTCTTTATTCTTTGAATTCAACATTTTATTATATTAAAAAAAAAAATTAATTGCATCATAAATAAACAAAAACGTATAATTTTAACGGACTTTTTGAAGAAAAGTACGCTATTACTTTCGGTCACATGTTGTGAGTAGGGGGATAAAAATGAATTTTCTCTAAGTTTTGAAGTATGAAGAACGAAAGGTGACATTTTGAGGTATGGGAGTACGAAAGTACCTTTCACTTAAATTGGGGTAAAAAGTACCTTTCACCTTATTATTTATATATTTTGTCGCGTTTACAGTTTAAAAGCTATATCGAGAGATAGAGCATGTAAAAATTTCTTACAAATACTGTTTATTACCATAAAATAATTTATAAAAAATAGTAATTCAAATTGAATACAAAATTAATTTAATAACAATTGAATTACAAATACTAAAATAAATTTAGATTTAACGAAAAGTTTGTAACAAATAATAGAAACTAATTTAGTTAATAGTAGTATAACAATAGAAAAATTTAGAATTCATACAATTCACTTTGTGCAAGTATTATTCAATTTTATTGTTTACAAAAGATCTACCCGACAATTTACGAATGAATAAAATACTGTCACTTTCACTTCTATTCACAAATAACTCACCGAACAGCTTCTTGTTTTCAACCATTGTCCAAAATGGAATAATCTGACGTACTCTTCACTCGTTTGTTACCAAAAATTTATTCCGAATGTTACCGCACACCGTGATCGCTTTTATCGCAACTAAAAAAAACTTTTAAAACTGTCACTTCGCTATTCCTCGTTAGTATTTAGATTTCCTGACTTGCCAGTAGGCGACCCATCCTTTTGATTATACAATCGTAATAATTTCCATTGTCCGCACCTTTTACGATTTTCTATAAGAAATCCTTTCCTAGAAAGAATCCCTTATCTTCTCTTATAGATTCTTCATTTATCATCTTCTCTCTTTCTCTTCTTTAAGGAAGTTTCTCTACCCGTTACAATACATTTATATGTATGTATAAAATTATTTAGCTCGAAAATCTCCAAAATTATTAGATAAAAAATACTAATATTTATCTACCATAACCCAGCCAAAATTTTGTGAAAATTTCGGTTGTAATATTTTGGCGCCATTGAACATCATTCAAAAGTAAAACAATTTCTTTGCTTTTATATACCATTATAATGAGATAAAAATACCGATTAATATGCATGTATGATTTTTATAATTGAATGCGTTCATCAGTAATGCAAGCATCAATAATATATATATATATATTTTTTTTTTTAATATAATTGATCGTAGCATGAAATAGTCAGATGATTCTAATATGAGAAGTTTACATTACTAAACCTTTTCACTGTTGAAACTGCAAACTGAATTCGTTAAAATATATAACATTAATGGTTTTTAACTGAAGGAAAAGTACGGTATTACTTTCGGTCGCACTATTGGTGAGGGGGGAAAACATGAATTTTCTTTTAGTTTAGAGATTTGAGGAATACAAAAATACCATTCCACTATATGGTTTTGCGGTATGAAATTCTCGAACATAATATTCATGTATAAAATTGTTGTCTTGAAAATCAGCTTAACTACTAAATCAATATCATTAAAATTTAGATATGCTGTACTAGTGTATCTTACGTTGTGATAGTGAAAATTTAATTGTTCGAGTTACGCTTAATTTAAAATCGAAAAACAATTTGAGCGGGGAAAATAAGAACCATAGTTGGATATGATGCTGCAAGTTAGAACGTTGATGTTTCTTTATTACCCTTTATTATTTCTTTATTAAGTTTGGTATTTATTGTTAGCAACATTATATAATATTAAAAAAAAAATTAAAATTTTAAAACCAAAGTAAATTAATAAAACGTCGGTCTTCTTGCGCAGAACTGCGCAATTTTTTTTCCTTGTAGTAAACATTTTACAAACGTACTAATACATTTTATAAATGTTACAATAAAAAAGGATTTTCTTTACTGTACAAATTTACAAAATTAAGCGTACAGTGTGATATAGATTTATATTTAAAAATAAAAGTTAAAAAATCTGATGTGAATACCATAAGACTTCCTTGTACGCCTATTAAATGAAATATACACATTTTTTTTCAAAATTAGAGGTTAATAATTATTAATAACTCAGTATATTTAAATTTAAAAAAGGGTTAAAAAAAGGAAATGAAGTAGGATTCGAACAGATGTACCTTCCCCTTGTACGATCCAAATATTTCATTAATTAAAATTTTATTTAGCTATAACTCTGGAACCAATGAAAACAATTACAACTTATGATATATCACTGAAAAGCTGTCAATGAAGACTGATTAATGCAGCTAACAAAAAGTCCAAAATACAAAAAAAAAATTATTTTGGGCTTTTTTGGACACTTTTGGCCCAGTCGATTGCAATCAAAAGGGGAAATACACACCTAGATGTTACAACAGTACTAAATCAAAAATTTCAACATTCTAGGTCTAATCGTTTTTGAGTTACGCAAGATACATACGTATGTACGTACATACGTCACGCCGAAACTAGTCAAAATGGATTCAGGTATGGTCAAAATGGATATTTCCGTTAAAATCTGAAAACCGAAACTTTTCGCGATCACAATACTTCCTTTACTTCGTACAAGGAAAAATCAGTCAAACGTCTCTCTTTTTAAAATAGCATTCAAATCCTTCGTGCTGTCCTACGTGGCTGAGTAGCAAGCTTTTCGGCATTTCGTATGGAGGTCCCTAGTTCGAATCCCGGTTAGACATGGCATCTTCTTAAAAATAATCCTTCATAAATGACCAACCAATGCATGTCCCTATTTTTGACACAATTTTTTGTCATTTGCCTGTTTGTGAACAATCACAATCACATTTGTTTGTGAACAAATGTTTCTTATTTTTATGAAATTATGTAATTTTGATTTTTTTATTTAAGCGTTGTATATGTAAAGGTTTTCTAATTGAATTTCTCGTTTAAAAAAGGCGACTGTGATTTTTTACCATAGGTGAAGAAGGAGTATGAAAACAAAAATGTTGGTTTAGTTTAAAACTTATGGTAATACTCTCTATTCTTAGCGCAAATAACTCATGAGACTATACACAATAATTATCAGTCTGTTTTTCAACGGTTACGCGTAAAGTATTCACAATTTATTTTAAACTCCATCTTTAATTTTAGTCTTTGTTTACTGTCATTCTTCAACAATTGTACCATCAATGTAATCTCAATATAGTATTAAATACTAAATCTTTCGTTACCTTTTTTAATTATTTTTTACCGGTTTCTCTCCAGATAATTGTTTAAAAATCTAAAAATTTTTAGACATGAAAAAATGGGAATGTAGTATTAGTACATCATTCATAGAATGATGTTCGGAAAAGCTATTACAGTTGTATTTGTTAAAATAAGTATAAAGTAGATGTTAAACCACCGGGTTGGTCTAATGGTGAACGCGTCTTCCCAAATCAGCTGATTTGGAAGTAGAGAGTTCCAGCGTTCAAATTCTTGTAATATCTTATTTTTTACACGGATTTGAATTCGAGTTCGTTGATACCGGTGTTCTTTGGTGGTTGGGTTTCAATTAACCACACATCTCAGGAATGGTCGAACTGATACTGTACAAGACTACACTTCATTTACACTCATACATATATCATCCTCACTCATCCTCTGAAGTATTATCTGAATTGTAATTACCGGAAGCTAAACAGGAAATAGAAAGAAAGTATAAAATAAATAAGTTCATAATAGTTACTTCTTACTTTATTTTGCTTATTTTAAATGAAAATTTGCTGTGTAAAGAATATGTATTTATCTGTTAAAAACAATTTTGATAAGACCGATAAGAGGTTAATTGGTTTGTAAGAAAAAACCTACTCTGCTGGCTTCCCTGGTTTCAAGACCATTACCACCTACCATTCCGCTGGGAAGTAAGACGTCCGCAGATTAGCGTTAGATTCCTAATGAACGTGATGTCATTAAGGGATACCATGACAAGCATTTTGTGCGTCACCAAACTAAAGCCAGCAGCTTCTTTAGCCGCCTTCCTTGGCTGATAAATTTCAGAATCTCCCTTGTAGAGATCGTTCTAATCGGGAAGCGGACTGACACTGGGCTCTCTAGGAAGTTTTCCATATCTCCATCACTAGGATCCTCGTCATCGTGAGATTGGAACGTTACTTCGAAGCGTGAAGCAAAAAGGTCGGCCTTCCTTCTGTCACTCCTGGCCCACGATCCAGTACGTCTCTGTAGGGCAGAGAGCGTTCTTGGGATCGTTGTAGCTCCTTCGTAATCTTCCATAAGGTGCATCCGTCTCCATTCAGGTAAGAAAAATTTTCGATGTACTCCCTCAATGTCTCGTCTCTGATAGTTTTCAACAACCTCTTCAGCCTCCGCCCCGCTCTATTAAGAATAGTCCTGTCCCCTAGCCTTCTGTAACGCTACCAATTTCGCCTTAGTCGCCGCTTTGAGACAATTAGTTCTGCAAAAAACCGTTTCCTTCGGATAGGTATTGTCTCTGGCTGAATGTACATCTTCAGATGTAGACTGCCATGCACCTTCCTGCATGTTAGATGGTATGTCGCCTAATCAATATCCTCAGGTGAATCAAGCGGAAATGGGTCAGTCCGTTCTCCTCGATCCAGCCCTGATAACAAACGCAATCCGTTCGTTTCGTATGTAGAACAGGCCGCCTTTTCCTCCTCAGCACCGTCGTACTCAATGTAAGAAAGAAGAAAGTATGCGACGTGAATCATAGTAATTAGCACAGATTTAGCAAACTTTTATGGGTTTTGATCGTCAATATTGGATTGTCAAAAGTTAAGAAACTATTAAACTATACTTCTTTTCAAGAAAGAAAAGTAATCTTTTTTATTATTCAAACCCTGCTAAAAGAATAAGAGTATCTTCGTCCTTTAAAACAGCTGAAGTGTGTGATTTTGTTCAGCTGCTGACCAATAGCGCTACGATCAAAATCAAACTGCAATAAACAACACGAGTTGCCGTAGGGTTTTTCTCAAGTTCATATCGATGTCATTGTAGTGCTATCATGATCGCCTAAGGATAGAAATAGCTTTACGTATAATATACAGATAAAGTACGCCGATCATGGAGATTTTGCTACCATGACAGAAGCGTGTTCGTATTGTCATGCTGAGAGAACCAAAATGGATATTTTCGTCTACAACAGAAGCGTATTAAAGCTTTTATCTCAAGAACAAGGGAAACGTTGAAGGAAAGATAGCTTTTCAGGATTTAATTGTTATTTATTAGTATTATTCTCACAGCCATGAGGATAAGGAACAAACGAACGAAGTTCAGGAGGCAGATCCTCCTAGCTAGACGTAAAGGGTAAGTGAAGCGAGCTCTGAACGGCTTGTTTCTAATATACTTTGTTTTTAAAAATCTTTCCTAAATTCCTATAATAATATTTTGAATAAAAATATTACAGGTCTTAATGAATCTTAAATGAAATATAAGATATATGTATGCTCTTTTTTTATAGAAATATCTTGAAGAATTGTTTTTCTTGCGAAATTTAATGATTCGTAGAGGATACTGATAAATCTGAAAAATATACTCGATAAGTATATCATAAGATAAGTTTAAGAACAGCTTATTACCTATTTTAAAAACGCCAAGGTACGGAAAAACTAATAAAAAGGGTAAAAGATAATAAGCTCTGTCTCTAAATAGCTTCCACGAATATTGTTACTTAAAATGGAGGGGGGGAGGTACTAAAACGTTCCATTTATTGCTATGTAATTGTAGAGAGAAAGCAAGGGAGAGGTAATAAGCAACACACATTTAGAAAGGGAGTAGAGAGGAATCTCTTCTGTATTTAATTAATTGGACCCATAAGGGCCTACCCTTACTAAAAACTTTACTCTTATCACTGCTACTAACATACGCTTCAGTTAAGGGATAGCGTAGCAAAAGGAAGTTATTTTCTAGTAATTGTTTTGTATATCTAAGGTTCTTGCAACAATATTCTCGCTAGAATATTGTATTTTTAATTTGAAAAGTAACTGACCTCATATTATATGATTTTCAATTTAAATTTAACCGATTTAAAAAGTAGATTAATTAGTTGATTTTATGTTAGAAAAGAGTAATTACTTTTTTAACAACATTTTTAAGAAGCAAATGTCTATTAATACTAAATTTGTTCGTGTTAATATTAATGATAAAAATAATAAATAATAATGCATTTTATCCATAAAGTTTTTAGTAAAATTTTGTTTAAATTCTGACATATTTCACTCTAAAAAAAAAAATAAAAATATATTTGATTACATATAAAAAATTATTTTTTAAAAAGCTTTTATTTAACTAATATTAATATTAAAATTAATAACAAAAAGGAAACAAATTAGAAAAATCCTCTAAAAAAGTAAACAATAAGAATTAAATCAAATTGACAATTTTAAACAAAAAAATATAATATATTAACAAATATAAAAATGCACTGAAAAGTAAAAAATAAATTATATAAATATCTAATAAATAAAAAAATGTAATAATTATTAATTTTAAAATTAAAAGTAATGAAAGTATTTAGTTAAATAAAAGCGTGGCACAGTTTTTATTGTTTAATGAGGTTGTTTAGTATATGTATATACTTTATTTATCTGTAATAAAATAACTCAAGTTTTAATTCTTTGATGGTTCAAATTTGCACGAGATGATCTTTCAGGGTTAATAAGATTAAAAATAAAAATTGAATTTAGAAATCTTGAACAAAGTTATTACATTTTGACGTAATCTGAAAAATTATTAATTATTATCATTATTATAATTATAATCTTAATTATGAATTTGTTAAATACAAATTCATAATTAATTAAAATGAAACTTAGTGCGTTCAATTTGGCTTAGATTACAAGCAGAACTCGACTATGTGAGAACACGTACAAAGAAAGCGATTGGGTGCATTTTCCTAGATTGTTACGTGTAGCTAGTCAGTCTCAACTGGAGAGGTTCCAGCAGACCTTTCCGCCTCCTCCCGTCGTTATTGAAAATGAAAATGAAGATTAATTGTTCTAAAAATAAATGTTGTGTTATTTAAATAAATTATAAAAACTGCGCCACGGTTTTATTTAACTAAATATTTTCATTACTTTTAATTTTAACATTTAATAAGTATTACATTTATTTATTGGTTATTTATTAGATACTTATATAATTTATTTTTTTACTTTTCAGTGAATTTTTATAATTGTTAATATACTACATTTTTTTGTTTAAAATTCTCAATTTGATTTAATCCTTATTTTTTACCTATTAGAGGGGTTTTCTCCTTTTTTTATTAATGTTAATATTAATATTAGTTAAATAAAAGCTTTTTTAAAAAATAATTTTTTATATGTAATCAGATATATTTTTGTAATTTTTTTTTGTATTTTTTTAAGACTAAAAAAAAGTAGAAATATTTAGTTTATACATCGAAATTACATGCGTGTACCAAATTTCAATCATTTTCATACGATAGTTCATGAGAAATGAACATTTTCAACTAAATGCATGAATTTAGAGTAGGGATTTCGCGTGGTGTCGTGGGGTGGGTAATATCAAATTCCGACACCGTAGTGCTGTATTGTCATCGAAGTTACATACGTGTATCAAATTTTATTGATTTTCATACGATGTATCAAAAGATATAGCAGTTGCAAGATTTGATTATTCCTATAGCGAGTTAAATAAAAGATTTTAAAAAATCCTAAATTATTATAGAATTATAGATTTTTTTATAGGGTTTCCTAGTATCATATAGAAAAGGGAAAAAGAAAACATTTAAAGATGATATATTCTTGTTTACGATCAATTTAACCATTTTATAAATCTTTTTATAAAAAATAAATAATTCATGTATATAGTGCAATAATGTAATATTAACGGTTTCCATGAGATAGGAGTTTCACATTTTTCATTTTTTGTAATATCAGAACTCGGTCGTTCCAGGGTTCTTATATACCTTACTCAAACTCGAGGAAGAACTTACTTCCACGTAAAAGTAGAAGGCGTGTTTAATACATGATTTCATATTGTAGGACAGGCGTGGCCAACAGTTTTTACCTCCGGGCCGAATTGTAAAAAAAAGTTTTTTCATGGGCCGAACAAATAATAAAATTTAAAAAAATAGAAAAACGATGTTTATGAATAAATCTAATTTTGTACAACAAATTAACAAAAAACAAACTAATGCAATGTTTTAAGTTTTTTTTTTTAATTTCCGTATTTTCATTATTATTGCTTATGAATATATTTCATCAGAAGAAGGAGGAATCGCCCACACACACACACACACACACACACAGTCATAACAAACCAATAAATGTCACACAACACCTGGACGCAATACATACAGCACGTAAAATACAAACACAGACAACAACATCACACAAGGACCCAGCAGTAAACAGGTCAAATCTTCTAACATCCACAATACCCACGTGTTACAACCCACACAGCAGTCAAGACAGAAATCACACCACTTACCAGTGGCCACGATCAGACGCACGAGCAGTGTGTCCCGGCCTCATCGCACCCAGGCGACCCCCTAGGCACTCAGATGAGAACCTGTTAGCCCCCGCGCCCTCCGGCGCCATTCTCCTCTGAAGGACTCTTCATATAATTGCAGTTTCCTCATTACCGTCCAGTCGAATCTTTCCACAGTCTTCTACCGTGCCTCACCTTATAATAGGATTCGTAGGGTGTCTTCAGGGCCGAAAATGTGCTCACTCTCAGGTTACCGAGCATCTCTTTACGCTCAATGGCGAATCGCGTGCACAAAAAGAATACGTGTTGGGGGGAGGGGTCTGTTCCATCTCGCACTCCGAACAATTATCAGATAGATCGAGCCCGAATCTATACAATAAGACCTGAATCCCCCATGACCCGCCAGGAATTGTGTTAACTCAAAACTCAGCGTGCCATGGCTCCTCCGGCACCATCCCCTGATGTCCCAATAAGGCGGTGGGTCCACCTACCCTTCGTGGCCCGGTCACACCTCACCTGCCATGTTTGTGCGATCTCTTCTTCTAGTTCCTCAGCAGAACGCTTCCTTTACTCTAATGGGAGTGTTCTCAATCCCTAATTTTGCTACGCCGCATTATCATCAACTCTACAGGCGGGAATCCAGCAATCACCTCAACCGCCTTCCTGGACATCGTCCTATAGGCGGCCGCTACTCTGATGCAACACCTGCTATGGATGGATTCCAATTTACCCCTGTACTTGGTAAATCTAACAGCGCCCGCTCACAAGTCGGCGCCATATAGCAGGGCTGAATACACCACACCAATAAGCAGTTTTCTCCTAAGTTGGGTAGGTACTCTTGTATTCGGGAGTAGGCTAACAATAAGCCTCCTCGTTTTCACTGCCTTCTCACAAGCCCGGAGTACACGAGTACTAAATCTAGGTATGGTGTCAACCCAAATTCCCAAGTATTTTATAATAATACGATTTTTTGTCTACTTTTTGTCTGTTTTGCTTCAATAAAATCCGATTTTTAAAAGTTTTTATTTACGGTTTACTGGCTGTATTTACATTAATTTTCTCAGAATTAAATCCATTTATTATTTATTTAACAAAGCTATTATAATGCAAACCTAAAAAAAAACTTGTTTTTCGACACGGAATATTGTATTTTAAGTCGGATATCTTAGTAACTACTGACGTAGGTTATGGGGAGGTTCTGAGACTTGTTCCGCTAGCCATAACTCGAAAACAAAGCGTTTCCAGACCTACGTTTATATGAACTTTTTTCATTATTTCTGCTAATAGGGTCCTGACAGTTTCTCCGTTTCTTTGTAAGACAATCTTTATAATAATAACCAGTAGTAATGTGACTAAACAGTTTAGAGTTCTGTCAACGTATTACACAATCCTGAGGATGGATTCAATATTTTTTTTAATTTATTTAAGGACTTATTAGGAAATATATATAAAAAAACAATAATAATAAATTAAAAGGATTAATATTGTAAATATTAACGACTTTTTAATCTTTATAAGAAATTTCACAACTATATTTAAACTCGTGAATGCAAAATCAGTTATGTTCTCATTTAATTTGAGTAAAATATATCCACAATCCCTCTTAACGAATAGATACTTTAATCTTTTAACGTAACGAGGTTTATTGTATAATCCTGAGTTTATTCCGATAGAATACCGTCCTTTTTAACTACCAATCACAATTCTATATCGCTTCTTACTCGTTATTTGCTCTGAGAACGTAATCTATGATCTAGATATATTGTGATCAGTAGAGTCAGCCATGGTGTAGGGAAGAGCCAGTCAACCGACACTTTTCTCTTTTGGTAACTAAAGAATTAGTTTAAAAACTAAAATATCTATCATGTAAAGCTTGATTTAATACCTTCTAATATTTATAAGCGAAATTAATACTGATATACAGTAAATTTCAACGTAAGATATTCCAGTCAAATCCAATTAAGATAAATTTAGTGTAGTAATCTTGTATATAATTCGTAATTAATTTAAATACATGGTTGGTTTTAATAATATATAATGAAAAGTAATTTAAGGAATGACCTTATAAGATGATCTGTAATTACTCTGACTTATTGAAAATCCTGTTGTTTCATTTAATGGTAAAATAAAATCTCGACATTTAATTCGAATTAATCCTATTAAGGTACGGTAAAGTCGTATGGTAAAGTCGATAGATGGGTGGAATATATTGAAGTGTTATACGGTGGAAATGAATAAGAAAATGGTGTTATAGAGGAAGAGGAGGAGGTTGAGGAGGATGAAATGGGAGAAGCAATACTGAGATATGAATTTAAGAGAGCATTAAAAGATTTAATTGGTAGAAAGGCTCCTGCAATAGACAGAATACCTGCAGAATTACTGCGCAGTGCAGGTGAGGAAGTGATTGAAAGATTATACAAACTGGTTTGTAATATTTATGAAAAAGGGGAATTTCCGTCAGACTTCAAAAAAAGTGGTATAGTCATGATACCAAAGAAAGCAGGGGCAGATAAATGTGAAGAATATAGAACAATTAGTTTAACTAGTCATGCATCAAAAATCTTAACTAGAATTCTATACAGAAGAATTGAGAGGAGAGTGGAAGAAGTGTTAGGAGAAGACCAATTTGGTTTCAGGAAAAGTATAGGGACAAGGGAAGCAATTTTAGGCCTCAGATTAATAGTAGAAGGAAGATTAAAGAAAAACAAACCAAAATACTTAGCGTTTATAGACATAGAAAAGGCATTCGATAACGTAGACTGGAATAAATTGTTCAGCATTTTAAAAAAAATTAGGGTTCAAATACAGAGATAGAAGAACAATTGCTAACATGTACAGGAACAAAACAGCAACAGTAACAATTGAAGAACAAGAAAGAAGCCGTAATAAGAAAGGGAGTCCGAAAAAGATGTTCCCTATCTCCGTTACTTTTTAATCTTTACATGGAAATAGCAGTTAATGATGTTAAAGAACAATTTAGATTTGGAGTAACAGTACAAGGTGAAAAGATAAAGATGCTACGATTTGCTGATGATATAGTAATTCTAGCTGAGAGTAAAAAGGATTTAGAAGAAACAATGAACGGCATACATGAATTCCTACGCAAGAATTATCGCATGAAAATACACAAGAACAAAACAAAAGTAATGAAATGTAATAGAAATAACAAAGATGGACCACTGAATATGAAAATAGAAGGAGAAAAGATTATGAAGGTAGAAGAATTTTGTTATTTGGGAAGTAGAATTACTAAAGATGAAGCAGGAGCGATATAAAATGCCGAATAGCACAAGTTAAACGAGCCTTCAGTAAGAAATATAATTTGTTTACATCAAAAATTAATTTAAATGTCAGGAAAAGATTTTTGAAAGTGTACGTTTGGAGTGTCGCTTTACATGGAAGTGAAACTTGAACGATCGGAGTATCTGAGAACAAAAGATTAGAAGGTTTTGAAATGCGGTGCTATAGGAGAATGTTAAAAATCAGATGGGTGGATAACGTGACAAATGAAGAGGTATTGCGACAAATAGATGAAGAAAGAAGCATTTGGAAAAATATAGTTTAAAGAAGAGACAGACTTATAGGCCACATACTAAGGCATCCTGGAATAGTCGCTTTGATATTGGAAGGACAGGTAGAAGGAAAAAATTGTGTAGGCAGGCCACGTTTGGAATATGTAAAACAAATTGTTAGGGATGTAGGATGTAGAGGGTATACTGAAATGAAACGATTAGCACTAGATAGGGAATCTTGGAGTGCTGCATCAAACCAGTCAAATGACTGACGACAAAAAAAAAGTTAATAATCTAAAATTAGAGGAAAAAATCATTATTACTAACATTATGTTTCTAACATTAGTAGTATAAACTTTAGAAAAGATAAGTTGATGTTTTACTTTCCCGTCTAGCGCTATAGCAGAGCTACATCTGAAGAAGGGAAAGTAAGGTGATCGGTCCAATTTAGGCATATGCGGTTTTCACCGGATATTGATGTTTTGACACCTAAGGAACCCAAAAACCGGATGGAAATTTTCCAGATGTTTGTATGTACGTGTGTATGTACCGTGTCACACTCTAAATCAACGTGAACTACTGGACCGGTTTTGACCAAACTCGGGCAGATTACTTCCATATTTGAGTTATGTTGTTTTTTGTTTTTGTTTTTTTATCATCCGATTCCACCGTTAGGTATTGCTTCAGATGATGAGGTGAATGACAAGTAAAATGTGAAAATGCCACCTGACCGGGATTCGTACCCGAGCATTGATACCATTAAATTTTCAACTTAAAACGTTAAGGGGGGTGAGACTGTACGGCAAGGTGACCCTAAATATCTCAAGATTTTGCCTAATTATGATTATTTTTTCTTAGGTACATTTCTTAATAATTAAAAATTAATATCTGCAAAAAAACATTATTGCGAAATTGCACTCCTACCCCAAAAAAAATGCTCTAAACTAGTGGCTAAATGGAGATACTACATCAATGGTACTCTCTGACACCACAAGGAGTGCTAGTGTAGCACTGACATGCTAAATTAGGTTGTGTGTGTATGCGTGTGTAAGCCGTGTGACGAGAAATTCCTACAACTGTGTTGTCAGGTTTTTTAATTTACGATTATGAAATGTTACAAATAAAACTATACAAAATAAAAATTATGTTTATTGATTTACGTGATACGTAGGTATCAGGCGTATAAATATTTAACAAAATAATCGAAAAAGCATTCAATTATTTTGTTTTTTAAACTGGAAAAAGATTACATAAATCTAAAACTACATTAAAATTTACAGTAGTAAACAATTATTATCTACAGATATAAATGAAAGATAGAGAAGAAAAAAATTAAAAGATAATAATTTTAAAAAAAATTAACTGACAAACTGTAATAAGGAAAGTATAAAATATGTATTTATTACACTGTTCTTATGATAACAGTAAATTTATTGCTTTAGAGAATCTCTAGTAAAAAGCGGAATGTTATATTCAAATAATTAAAACACTATACCCTTCAACATAGACTGCCTCACATGACCTAATGTTGGGCAGTAAAGTAGCCTCTTTAATAAGTTTAGCATACCCTGCCGCATCACCCCTCCGCTTTATGCGTATAGAACTTCAACAAATAAAAATATTTTTTTAATAATTATGTGTTAGTGATTGATCTAAAAGTTATCGTATTCACAACTTACAAAAAAAAAAAAAAAAATTACGTAAAGTTTATATTTCCAAAAATCGTATTTTAAAGCTGATTTTTGGAAGGTTTAACTGGATTTTGAGTCGATCATATAGTAAGAGATATGGCTGCAAAATCATCACAATTAATACTAAACATTAAAAAACTTACAAAATATTACCGAACTTCACAAAATTAACCTTTCACTTTATAAAAGTCAGAATATAAATATATCCAATTGTCAAAAAAGCGCTCCATATCGGATTTAATTCAAACTACTCTTTAAAACACCCGCGCGTAAATCGGTCCAGTAGTTTTTTAGTC
The DNA here is from genome assembly GCF_047948215.1 of Lycorma delicatula. Classification (NCBI taxonomy): domain Eukaryota; kingdom Metazoa; phylum Arthropoda; class Insecta; order Hemiptera; family Fulgoridae; genus Lycorma; species Lycorma delicatula. The sequence continues at coordinate 43,554,357 of NC_134466.1, forward strand.
TATAGCGGACACACATACAAACCTTTCCTTTTATATAGAAGAAGAAAGTCTGTTTGTATACTTGTTTGTTTCGTAAATATCTCGACACCAGCGCCACCTAGCAGGTATAGTTTTTGCAAAAACTATTTCTTTTCAAGTAACTAATATATATTCTGAATATGAGCCAAATCGGACCATAAATAAAATTTTTCGAAATATCTTGACCCCAGCACCACCTTGAGGATTCAAACTAATTCAGAAACCTTCGCGAGTATTCGCACAACAGGTCACCAAAGTTTCATTGTAATCGGATGAATGGTATAAAAAAGCATACACGACAAACAAACTTTAATTTTAATGTATATAGAAGATTTATAAATTTCCACTCGTTCACCGAAATTTTTTTTATCAATCTTTATTTTTGAGGTTTGTGGTAAATTTCACAGATATAATTACAATAAGTTAAAATTTGTTACCTTATCATAAATGAATACCTTATCATAATTCTTCGGTAAAAAATAAAATAACAATTTTGTTGATTTAATTTTTTTTTCTTTTAAGTACTTGTCAGTTGCTAGATTTTTATTTATTAATTTTTTTATATACTAGACACAATTTTTTCGGTGTCTATCATCTGATGATGACTGTCTAATAAACGAAATCAGCAAGTTACAGTTATTTTAAGTATAAATTTTATAAACTGTTTTTCATCGTTTTATTTATTATGTGTTCGGAATTTATTCCAATAATCGTTTAGATTAGTTATTTTTCATATAAATAAAATTTTCAGGTAAAAATGAAAAATAATGTTTTCTAAAGCGTTTAAAAAAACTATATCACTTCTTTTTTTTTAAATTTGTAATTCCCTAATACTTTCGTAATACACAAAGAATAGCTTAATCTCTATGGTATAGAAAAAAAAGCTATATATACGTATATGTATAACTGTGTGTACGCGCGCGCGTGGGCGCGCGTGTGTTTGTATTGTACTACGAAACCTATTGTGGGAGAATGTTTGGATTATAAGGAATAATCAACGAATCGTATTTAAACTTTAATCTGGTACAGTCTATATTCATTTCGCTTAATCTTTTAGCATTTTATTCTAAAAGAAAAAAGTAAAAAAAAAAACAAAAATAAAACGATGAATTCTTTCGATTCCACCTGCTTTATTAAATAATACATATATATATATATATATATATATATATATATATATATATATTCATATATATATATCGATAAATTGTATTTTTCCAACAGGATGTTGGTAAAAACCCATTTTAATTGTGTAGTATTTTTAATTTGTTAATTTAACTGTTTGATTTATTGGAGTTATTTTGTCATTACGACTCAAAAATCTTATCTCTACGATAAACTTTAAAAAAAATGGTAGATTTTGTTCAAAAAAATTTAAATTAAATAAATCATAAAGAAAAAACTACTTTATGAAATATGTTACGTTTCTAAATGCAGTATTCATTTCCATAAGGACAAATATTTACTAATTACTTGCCTTTGAGTTAAAAAAAAATATATTTACTAATTAATAAACAATTTGTGTAATTAAATAAGTTAAAATTTCGATCTGTGAAGAGATATTTATTGTGAAAGATTATCTGATGTGAAATTTTATCTGTGCAGGCTCATTGAATAACGAAGATGTGCTCATCGCCTAGATTTTCAGTAGAAAATTTAGTATATTTTAGCCTTTCCTGACCTTTTAAGTCAAACGATGAAGATTTTGGAGTAATCGGGTGGACACCATTAATTTGGGGAGGGGGAATTACCAGCTAAGGGTACTATTTTTGAAAACTTTGAGCGCTATTAAATTGGTCACTGTTCGAGCTAGATTCACGGAAAAAATAACCCCCCAATTCAGCTGGGCTTTCAATAGGGTACCGTGGTCGTACTTCTCTAATTTTGTACCAGCCAAAATACCGTCAAAATGTGTATCATGAGATCTTAAATCCGGCTTATCCGATTGCATTCAAACAAAAACCAAAAATTTTCATTCGTCATGACGGAAAACGTTCGTCTGAAATATGTTTCCGCCTATTCTCCTCACAAAATCGGAAAATATATGAATAAAAAAATTCAAAACTCTCTTTTTCTCCAGAATTAGCATACCAATTTCGCCTTAAATAGATTCTTTACACCATAAATTAATTCAAAAAAAGTTCCCCGAAGTTTAGAATATTTTTCTGATTGTTTTTAATTTTTTAAAGCCAAATTTTGGACTTTTCACTTAGCCAAGTCCGGTTGCCATCGCGAAAATTTAAATTTCGTCAGAATTTCGTGTTTTAGGGCGATCTAAGTTTTTTGAAGGAATACGTTTTTTTTTTTAATAGGTTTTGAACCTTTAAATTACGTGATTATTATTATTACGCCGAGACATGAACGAAAAACCAAAAAAAATAATTTTCCGGGCGTCTAAATAATGTGCTCAAAAAACTACCATACTCAACGCTATGCTTTGTAATTATTTTTAAAGCGTTTCATAAATCAACAAAATTTTTAAGAAATAAATTAACCAATACACTTTTCTATTATGCATGTAGAAATATTTTACACATTTTATATAATGTTACAACATATCGAGGTCCCATTCTATTTTTTTTTTTTTGGATCTTTGAAGTCAGAAAATCAAACACAGTTGTAAATCTTAAATTTATTTTACTCTTTGTAAATATACCATATATCATATTTATTCCTATGAAACTTTTTTAAATTAACAACATGTTTTTCTTGATTGTCGTCGAAACATGCGAATTATGCAAGTTCTCAGTTCTGTTATCGAATTAACTACTCTTTGAAAGGCGACTTTTCCATTAGAAATTACGAATTTAATTCTTTTAAACTGATACAACTGACGATTAACTTTGAAAGCTTAATAGGGGTTTTCCTTTTAAGAATTGTTATCTGATAATACGCACTTTTAAGATTAATTGCGCTGAAAACCTCGTATTCCTACTTTGTTACAGTAGTAATCTAGCTTCTTAAACTTCTTAATTGTCTCCAAACCATCAGGCACTCTATAATTTTTTAGCTTCTAATTAGAGATAACAAAAGCTTCTGTACACCAGAGATCAAAATTCTTTTCTATCAGGCCTGCTATCAAGAGGGTTTAACTTTATTTTTCATAAACAAATTGTAAATTTTTGTCTTCTGTTTTTTTAATTATTAGCTTGCAGTCAAATATTATGTCTTAATAGATAACCTTGTATTAATAATTAAATGTCTGAAATTATATCTTAATATAGAAAATACCGATTTTCGTGGTGGAATGGTAACGTCTCTGTTTTTCAACCAGGATATCGGGTTCGAATCCAGGACAAGAAGTAATTCATCATTAAACTTAAAAGTAAATAAATAATAATACTATCTTAAATATTATTTCCCTTTTGTAAATGTATAATGAAGGACAGAGAGTATTTTTGTAGTCATTTATTGAGAATAATTTGTTTTAACCATGGTCAAATTTAGAATTTTTCAAAGGTAATTGAATTTAGTTGTGGAAGTAATTATAAATTCTGAAAATTGTACTTACAAGATTTACGTTTTTAATATTAATTTAGTTTTTAATGAACAAAAATCCGGCAAATGAAGTTTTAGAACAGGTGAATAAATTTCAGTTCTTAGGGAACTTTATAACTAATAATCTGACTTGAGCAGTAGAAATTAAAACAAGAACATCAAGAAGTAAGCAAGCATTTAATAAAAAGTGCTGTGTGAAAAGTTAAATTTCATTTAAGGAAGAGAATAATGAATTTTTTTATTTTGAGTATATTGATACTTTATGGAGCTCAAACTTTAACGTTAAAAAAGACAGACAGATAAAAAATTGAGGCTTTTTAGATGAAGGTGTGGCACAGAATGACAAGACCATGTAACAAATGAAGAAGTATTAAGGACCATCGGAGAGAAGAGAAAAATATTAAATATTATTGAATATAGGAAAAGGAACTGGCTAGGATAATCTATGAGAAGAAAGTGAAGAAGGATCTGGTAAAAGATTTGGTGAATGGAGAGAAGAGATTTTAAATGATGAATGGGATTATGGAAAAAGTGAAAGTTGCTGAAACAAAAAAGTTAGCAAAGGATAGAACAAGGTAAAGAACAGTAACCGTGACAGGACCTGCCCTAATGGCAGAACATTATGAATGAATGAATGAAACGTAGTTTTTAATGAACCAAAACTTTGGATAGTATAAATTTCTACATAACCACCTACGTGATGTAAAAAACATATAATATCTTCCTTTAAATTATTTCACGGACGGGATTAAATAAGAACAAAATATCTATGTATTGCACTGATAAAATGGTCTGGTATTTATTTTTTAAAAAATCTGTATTAAAAATCTTCTTACTCCTGGTTAAAGCATAGGTCCTCCATGTTTCTCTCCATTTGATTTTCTTGGCCGCCTTCCGCTTGATCTCCTACCAGTTTCTTCCTCTCTCCATCAACTTCTACATCAGTGTTCTCCTTCAAGTATTCCACGGTCTACCAACACTTTTTTACCAGCAGGAATCCATTCAAAAGCTTCCCTAGCCAGCTCACCAGTCTCCTTTCGTAAAATGTGGCAGATTCATCGCTACTTCCTTCTTTTTTTTGTTTGATTTGCATTTCTGTTGGGATCTTGAGGTTTCTAGAGGCACAACTTTTCATTTAATATGAAGTCAAACCACCTTCATACCCAATATTTTCCTCTAACATTTGTTGACATATAGTTGTAGATTTTTTGCGATGGTTTTGCTCATCTTCTAGGATTCTTACCGTACGACAACAAACTCTTCAGAAGTGAGTTGAAAATCCTTATCTCATTACAGAAAAATAGGTATTTTTCCTTCTTATTATTAATAACAATTACTATATAAAATTTTTGTTTAGCGTTTAACAACAATGAAAAATATCATACGTTGTAAAAGAATATTTGAAGTAAACAGAAATATGTTTTCATTAAAATGAAATTTCTCCTTCTACACTTAAGTTATTTATTTATTTATATAGTAAAAACAACTGACTGATACCCAGTAATTTTTCTTTGATGAATGACAATGAATTTTGTGACATGTGAACAATGCCTAATCAAAGTTCAAACTCAAAATTTAAAACTGAAAGACAGCGTGTCAGTCATTTATTCAAAAAGTTCTAAATTTTATCCCAATCATAGAGTTTTTATGAATATCATTCATCATTTAAAAAATTCAGTTACTGGTGGAAATAAATTAAGTTTTCAAGTATTATTTTAAGTATACGTTAATTAATAAATCAGACTATTTTTAATGTGAAGAGAAATAATTTTCTTGTTTTAATAGAAAACCGTCATTTATTATTTTGTTATAGAACTTTAAAATTAACTTTTTACATTAATTTATCGTACGAAATAAAAATTGTGCTGAGTGTAAGATATAATAGCTTATTTAGGTTTAGAGAAATGGAACGGAAATATCAATGAAGTAATTAATTTTTATCCTTAAAGGAAAAAGTAAAATAGATTGAATTGCATTTTAAAATAAATGTTCACTACAAAACCTTAATTATTTTCATTTTCAGATTTTTTTTATTTTGTTTTTAGATTTAAAAATATTCCATTTCTTTACGTGATATATTATCCATCTTTTATCACTCGTTAATACTTATGCAAAAGCATATCCGTGGTTAAAAAAAAAAAAAAAAAAAAAAAAAACGCGTGCATGTGCACATGCACAATAATAATGAAGGTATTTGTTAAAAAATGTTATTTTTTTATGAATAAGTTATGTTTTTAGTGGATAACCTGTATACTTTGGTGATTGGGGTTAAATGAACGTCTCAGAAATGGTCGGCTTGACTCTGCAAGACTACACCTCATTTATATGCCGTACATATCATCCTCATCTCATTGGGTAATTGGGTGAGGGGGTTAGCTTATTACACATTAATTCGTTTTGTCAGACATTCCGGTCAGGCATGACATTTTCACACACGCTACAAATCGTTCATCTTATCATCTGAAGCAATACCTAAAGGTGGTCTCGGAGATTAAACAAAGTAAAAAAAAATTCCTTTTGCCAGACAGAACTACGAATTGGCCTTTTTAGGGTGTGATTCCTTCAGCTTATCCTCCTTATCAGTTCTATATTTCCATTACTACTACATGAAATATCTGTTCAGAAATATTAATTGATGGTTTGGATCGCAAATATTTTTGAACTCGTTTTTTGTTGTTGAAACAAAAAAAAAAAACATATTTTTATGGAAAATCTTACCTCAAATTATTACATTTAGTAGAATTATTTTATATAAACTTTTTTAACAAAATTTTAACTGTAAATAAATTACGAGATGTAAAATAAGAATGAATAATAATAATAATAAAAAAAAAGTTATATAGAAAGTTATTTTTTCAGATTTCCATTAAAATACAAATGTAAAAAAAAAATTGTGGTGATACATTATTCACAATAAAATTCTTAAAACTTTCCAAAATAGTATATATTTTGAAAAAATCAATATTTAGAGAGACGCTGACTACACAATTGTAGGGACTTTCCCATCACTAGGTTTTCTATAAATAAAATATAATTAATATATTAATGACTAACTGAAAAAAATCCTGCGTTAAAATTACAAGATAATATATTGGCTTGAGGTTAAAACAGCAAATTTCAAATTTGATTTTTCTTATAAAAAAAAGCTTATATTTCTATAACTTAAAATATTAAAATCGTTTTCAGCGCCCCTAAAAATGTTTAGATTGATACCTCACACGACCAGGTTTGTTACTTTTTGCGCAAACCCCAAAAAGGAAGTCAAAGTTTAATTTTATAAAAAATATTTTTTTTTAAAGCAATCTTGATTACAAAAAAAGGGAAAGAAGAAAAATGTAAAAAAATGCGTAAATTTTGTTCGGGTCAGGCGATTGATGGGGTTTCGGGCTCCCAATTTTGTAAAGATTAATTTATATGCGTAATTGGACGACATTAGAAGAAACTACGATGAAAAACAACCATCATAGTGATCACAACAAAGCTTAAAAAATTTAGAGCATTATTGGAATAGGGTGCGATTTGGTAAATTAATTTTTTGCTATTATTTTTTTAATTTTTAACAAATGTGTCTAAGTAAAATATGACGTTAATTAAGCAAAATCTCGAGATACTGAAACTGACCTTGCTAAACAGCCTCTACCCTTTAACCTTTTAAGTTGGAAATTTAATGGAATCAATTTCCCATATATAGAAATAATCAGTTTGGTCCAAATCGGTCCAGTAGTTCAGTAGATATAAGGTGATTTACAGGCAGAAACACACACATTCATACGAATATTAACATCCGGAAAATTTCCATCCAGTTTTTTGGGTTCTTTAATTGCCAAAACTTCAAGATACGGTGAAACCCGCATATGCCCTAATTGGGCAAATTTCAATTTTTTGTCTTCAGTCATTTGACTGGTTTGATGCAGCTCTTTAAGATTCCCTATCTAGTGCTAGTCGTTTCATTTCAGTATACCCTCTACATCCTACATCCCTAACAATTTGTTTTACATATTCCAAACGTGGCCTGCCTACACAATTTTTTCCTTCTACCTGTCCTTCTAATATTAAAGCGACTATTCCAGGATGCCTTAGTATGTGGCCTATAAGTCTGTCTCTTCTTTTAACTATATTTTTCCAAATGCTTCTTTCTTCATCTATTTGCCGCAATACCTCTTCATTTGTCACTTTATCCACCCATCTGATTTTTAACATTCTCTATAAATTTCAATACGTTCTCTTTTAAACCTATAACTCTACTACAGCGCTAGACGGGAAAATAATAAATTAATAGACATAATAAAACAGAAGAAACTTAACGATTGCCTAATTTTTAGTTCATATTAAATCCATTTTTAATATACGAAATTTTACAAAAAAACTTACAAATAATATTATTACAAACAATGCGTCTTAAAATATATTATTGGAACATTTTTCTATAACGTTACATTTTCATACATAGTTTTTTTAAACCACTTGAGAGCAACCGGTAACCGCTTAGAAGACGTTGCTTCGGTCGATCCCAAGTGACGTGGCAGAAAACTAGCCCCCCCTTAGTGCAGCTTGAAGATGATCTCCCGACGGGGTTCCTCTTGGATCACTGAGATATCACGACATCCCTTCCGGTTGCCATGGTGACTTTCCCTAAGAGGGCCCCTCCCTATCACCTAGTCTTGGTCCGGTATGTACCCTACGCATACCCCCCCTGAATCGCGCGCTCACCTTACAAACCACGAGAGTCCTCAATGCGTAATCAGAACGTCCTGATCCAGCCATCCGCTGGACCCGGACGCCCTCAGAGAAGAAGCTGCCTCCCTAGCGCTGCACGTGTCCACGATTCGACCCCCTGGTGACAGAATCTTTTTCGCCAGTTCCCCCCGAATTTTTTTTTTCAAATTCACATTAGTGGAGTTTGACATCCACACAGTATAGTTTTATTAGCTCCAGTCAGTCGAAGATATATGCCATTGGCCTTCAGTGAGATGAGGTATAGTACCTCACTTATATGAGTAACAAAATTTATTTACCAATACAATTCAGTATACAAACAACCAATTCACTTAACATTACAAAACGGATGAAATACAATGTTGTTGGTGTACACCACTTATGATGCAAACTCGTTACTACATGTGTTGTAATATACCTACTAATATAGCTGTATTACTGTAAATATATATAATAAATTTAATGTATTAAATAATTGTATTTCATCCATTTTTGGACACATAGTTTGAAAAATCACATTTGTATTTCACGTACATCAAAATAAAAATTCTGTTAATTTTATAACAAAATGTGATATTTAAAAAAAAATAATAAAAATAAAATTATTTAGAATAAGTTTTATTTTTTAACAGTCTTAAAAACAATACCCTGAAAGATTTATTGATTAATTTATACTTTTTTTTTTTTTATATATGTTCAAGTATTACTTTATAAATGTTCTGAATTCAAGAATTTGAGTTTTATCATTTCATTTTGGAGATTTTTTTTTAACATTATTTGTTATAAAACTGCATCATATTGTTATAAAGCTTTCTTTATTACTTCAGAGAATGATTTTTTTTAATAAAAAATTACATTATTTTTTTTGTCATAGAAGATATTAAATAATTTTACCACCGTTATTATTTCGCTCAAGGTTAGGCGCGCAATACAAAGATTTGTCTTTATCCATAAGACTTTTAATAGACTTGTTGAATATGATTTGGGATTTCAAGTACCTTTTATTTTTTCTAGTAGGCATTACTTGTTTAAATTGTATAACGATACTAAGCTTACTCTTAGGCAAAATGAGTATGACCCGCTAGATAGATGTATTTCATGTTAAACTCAGCGATATAATGAATATATTTAAATAGACTTTTTTACTGGCGTCTCGTTATGTTGTTTGTGTAATTTGTAAAATGCATTTTTGTTTTTTTGCTTTCCATGTTACCAAGTTAGTTTCGTAGTTTGTTATCACAGATCTATTTAGTTTAGTGTTCAAATGTTTCCCTGCTTTATACGTTCCCTGATAGAAATTATGCATACACTAAGGTTTTCTTTAGGGTTCTAAGCACTTTTTTTACATTAGATTAGATCACTCAGCTTCTCTGTTAGGTTTTCTTCATGGATGTTGAGGTAGCCGTAGGGGAAGGGATTTTAACCCCGAAATCAAGTATTATAAATATTACTTTGTACTGAATTTTTATAGCATGATTATTTATACAACCTGAACTTTTTAAAAGTACTTTCACATGTTCTTTCAAGAAATTAATTGAGTTAACATAATATTATATATCCTGTTATGCTAAAGGACTTTTAATTATAATTGATTCGATTTTATTACGTAATTTCTTTTATTATTTTTTCTACAACTCAGGATTTTCTACTTTCATATTCTTGTATATATTTTTTTCATGATAGCAATGCGTTTTTATTAAATCAACCCATATTTAAAATAACATTTATTTAATGTTAAATTAACTATTAGAATTTACCGATTTCAAAAGTTCGATGATTGAAGAAGAGTATACTCTATTTTTCGTTTAACTTTTGTCAGGTTATTCAACTTGAATTTTATCATTGTTTTTTGAAGTATTATGTCAATTTTTTTTTTCAATTTAATCTAAAATAAATGACTTTAACGTTATTAATCTTTCCCTCTTATATATCTTTAACAAGATGTTTATTTTAAACTTTCATTCACCGCAGTATAACCTTTATATAAAAATGAAATATTTTATCTTTGTTAAAAAATACATAGGTCATGAAAAGATGATTTTTGATGTAAAAAAAAAGAAGAAAAGTAAAACATAAATATAAATAAGGGGAACGTTTGTTGAGAAAGGCTTGGGTAAGATTGTATTAAGGCATAGCTACTTTGATCTGCTATTGATCGGCTGGAGTAGGAGAAGTAAAGAGAGATGGTGGAGGCTCGTTTAAGAGTATGAGGAAGGTGGCTGTGAGATCGGTACGCTGGTTGCTACTGATGGTAGTAGAATCGTAGTGGTCCGCTTACAGTACTGCGGGAGGTTGAAGAATAAAGAAAAAACACAGTAGGAAGGGGAAGTTTCTTGACGCTGTTCCGATAAGGGTTTATCACTCCCTCCTACACACTGCTCCACTCAACCCTCTTCAATCTTTATTCCCTTCCTTATTTTATCCTACATAACCCTCAATTCATGCTTAGAACAGTACACTGTATAATGCTTTTTTCTGTATTTTCATACCTACTTTTGTTTAACTTTGTTTATTCTTATTATAATTACTTTTTATATTATTTTATTATACAAAATCTTTTCACACCAAAAAAGCTTTTATACGACTTCATATTAATCCTTAGAACTGTTGATTTTTTAAAACGATAATTCGATAAACTTACTGATAATTTTTAATATGGAATAAATATCAATTGTTAAACCCGGTGAATTTATTATATCAGTTAATTTTCCTAACCAATTTAGCTGCTCAAGAAGCGTTAGTTCTAATTTATAATTCTAAGAAAAATTAAAAAACTATCTTTATTCAAAAAACAGTTAAAAAATTAGACAATCATTGGGCAGTCTATATTCAAGCTCACTAGGTCTATTGGTTAAATCTTCATCGTAAATCATCTGATTTTGAACTCGCGAGTTCTAAGGTTCAAATCCTAGTAAAGGCAGTTACTTTTATAGGCATGTGAATATTAGATCGTGGATACCGGTATACTTTGGTGATTGGGTTTCAATTAACAACACATCTCATGAACGGTTGACTTTTCTTTTTCCTGTTTAGCCTACGGGAATTACCATTCAGGTATTACTTCAGAGGATGAATAAGGATGATATGTATGAGTGTGAATGAAATATAGTTGTTTACAGTCTCAGTTCGATCGTTTCTGAGATGTGTGGTTAATTGAAACCCAACCAACGAAGAACACCGGTATTCACGATCTAATATTCAAATCCATATAAATGTAACTGCCTTTACAGGACTTGAACGCTGGAACTCTCGACTTCCAAATCAGCTAATTTGGGAAGACGCGTTCACCACTACAACAATCCGGTGGGTTGAGACTGTACAAGACTACACCTCATTAACATTCATACACATCATCCTCTGAAGTAATATCTTAAGGTGGTTCCGGAGCTAAACAGAGAAAGGTAGGTTAGATTCAGTAATAGTATTTGATAGTAATAATTCCTAAAAATCCCTCCCAACTAATCCCGAAAAAAATAATGGATAAAAAGAGGGTTTCATAGAAACATTAAAATAGCATTGTGTACAAATAAAGACTACTTAAAGGAAAAGTTTCACTAATCTTGTGAATTACACCGTGTGTGGAAGTATACGATTAAATTTTGAAGTAGATTCGCACTGTAAAATCCTGGAAAAATGGAAATTTATTTTTTTACACATTGTACACATAAAAACGTAAAAAAAACCTACAACACCCTATACGTAAATGAAAATTTGAAGTATGGCTTGTAAACCTGTACACAAAATTAGTACCGTAGAAGTATGATATAAAATTATTTTGAAAAATTTAAATATAATCTGATTAAAACAAAAATTAAAAAAGGTTAAAAAAATTAGAGAAGGTAATGAAGTAAAAAACGTTCTGTTCGTTAAACATACAGATTTGTATGTAAATAATAATATTGAGTGATTCATAAAGTATGTAATAAACTTTCCATTCTATTGATGAAAATAAAAATGAAAGTTCATATAGACATAGGTTGGGAATTGCTTCTTTAGCGAGTGTTGCCGGGCGAAAGATTTCACCGTGTTTTCTGTGACTTCGGTAAAATTAAGCCAAACTATAATTATTGGGACACAAATTGAGGGGATTAAATTTAGTGGTTTTATGTGAGATCTGACCTGTAAAGTTAAAAATAATTTGATTACAGATGTAAATTTTTAGTCGTTTTCGAGAAATCTGGGGTAAAATTCTAAAGATTGGGGTTGAAATCCACATTGTGTTATGTTTCGTATAAAATAATTTTGTTGAATGGGTCGTAAATAAAAATCTTAAATAAAATTTGTAAAGATTTTTATTCCAAGTAAATTACTATGAATAGACTCTATAGAAACTAAATGCAAAGCTAAGAATTTTGAAGTTTATTAATAGCAAATCAAAATGTGGCAAATTTTAAGTATGTATAAAGGAAATTATAATGTATAATTGTTTTTTTTATTTTTTTTTTATGTTACATGTTTAAGACCACCATCAGGTGCCTCTTAAACTTTATAGCGTATTATTCTGAGTAGAATTTTGATAAACGTCATAAAACAAAGCTCTTGAAACGCTTCTTTTTTTCAAAAATCTCTGGGAAAATATTTCGTCATGATTTTTCTCCAAAGATAAAATAAAGGCGACAGTCTAGAATTACAGTCTACACTGAAATTCTTTAGAGATAATTTTCAAGAAAAATTGATAGTATTATATACTATTATACCTAAAATAAAATAAGGGTCCCATAATTGTCATTACAATAATTTCTAAAAAAAAATAATTGTATAAATAGGCAAAACTTTGATTCAAAAAATATTTATTTTTTTATTTATAAAACTTTGTTAAATTCTAGATAGTAAACAAAACTTTAAAATAAAATTTGTAAAGAATTTAATTCCAAGTAACTTAATATTAACAATATCAAGTGAAAACAAATAAAAGTTTAGAAAATAAGATCTTCATTAAATTTTAAAACGAAACATTAAACTGTTGTAATTTTAAACCAAAACAAATATCTTTTAATATTTCACAAAAATTATAGAAGAAATATTATCTGTAAAAATAAATAAACAAAGTTAAAAGTTAATTTAAATTACAAAAAAAAAAAAATGTAATTCACTCATATACTAAACTGAATTTAATTGTATGAGACTTTCATGTTTTATAATTTTGCAATGTAAAAAGTGAATTAAATTTTTTTATTTTATCTGAATAAAATCATATTGGATGAAATTAAAAAATTTTAATTATGAATCTAATGAAGAATACTCTGATATAATATCTTTAATAATTAAAGACAGACATACAAAAATATGAGAAGAACAAGAAGGAAAGATTATTGAATAAACCAGAGAAATAAAAAAAGGAAAACGCTAAAAAAAATTTTTATACAGAGTGATTCATGAAAAATGTAACAAACTTTCAGGACATATTCTGCTGGTGAACGACGGAGTCCTCGGTTTGTGCTTGCCAGAGGGCACGAAGACGCTAGCGTATGCCGATGATGTCGCCATTCTGGTCAAAGGAAGGGCGGAAAATGAGATCAAAGAGCGAGACAATGGAGCGCTGCAATTGGTGAACACGTGATTGTGTGACCACGGTCTAAGGCTCGCTCCCAAAAAATCAACATATATCACATTGACTGTGAGAAAAAAGGTAAAACCCATAAACCTGCAGATGGAGGACCAAAGAATACAGGCTAGCAATAAAGTAAAATACTTAGGGGTGTTGATTGACAAGGGATGTAAATTTACGAACCATATACTAGCGATTTGTATAAAAACTGAGAATACAATTAAAGCACTGAGACTGTTGATGACGTCGCAGCAAGCTTCAAAGCGGCAATTACTTATGTCTGCAGCTATCCTCGTTGTTGTATGCGGCCCCAGTTTGGGAAGCACCGCTCAGGGTAAAACGTAATCTCACCAGATTGCAGCGTGTACACTGGAGATCCATGTTGGGAATAGGGTCGGCGTATAGCACAGTATCATACGAGGCGCTTGGTGTCATTACTTCTGTATCCCCAATAGAGCTACAGGTGGCAGAGAGAAGAGACATATACAGAGGTGTAAGTAAGGCTGAGGCTCGAGAAAAAGCTGTGAATAACTGGTGTGAAAAGTGGAGAACAGATGTGGTCTCGGAATTAACCAGGCAGGTTATTCCTGATATACGAGCGTCGTATGGTGGTAAGAATGGAAAAATGGTGGTGAAATGGTGAAATTTCTATCTTTTGCAAATTCTTACCGGACGTGGTAACTCCAAGAGCTATTTTCATAGATTCATAGAAATACTCCGTATTGCATGTACTGTCCGGAAGAAGATACTGTTGATTCCATTGTCCTGAATGGAGGGAGCATAAGATGAGACCAGGCATGAGGGAATTAACACTGGACACTCTGATCAATTATATGCTAATGTCGGAAGATCAGTAGAGACTGGTGCAGGAATTTTCGTTAGAAGTACTTCGGTTGAAAGACCAGGAGGAACAAATCGAGGTTTCTAGCATAGGGCTCGGGTGGATAGCCCCAGTTGCGAAGTCCGGCATGCTTAGGTGTGATGGCACCAATAAACAGCTGGGGATTCCACGGCAGATTAAGAGAATGAATATAAGAAAAGATTCGGAGCCGGTGGGGAGTGCTTAGGCACTTTGCATTACAGAATCCAGACGAAAAACAATTTTTTCCGGTGAAAAAACCGGAAAAACACATTTTTTTTCCAACTTCAGCGCCACCTACTATTTCAATTTAAAATTATACGGCATAACTTTATGTACATTAATTGTAGAGGAGAATGTCCTCTACAGTTTTTTTTGAAAACTTTTCTCTTAAATGCATAGATTCAGAGAAAAACGCATTTAAAAAACTTTTTGAGTTTTTCAAAAATCTATGGGAGGGGGATGTTAAAATCTGGAGTTATGCTTCCCTCATTACCCCTAACATATGGAAAGAACATCAATCGGTAGGTAAGGATTTTCAAATAAAAATACAAACTGACTGTACTAAACGTAAAATGGATGATATGAAAAAAGAGACAAAATTACAACAATTTTCTGCCATTACTCGGCTATTTGTTAACCGATTTAAAAAAAAAAACAAAATTGATGGTTTTTTATGTAATTTAAGCTGGGAAATAGAATTGATAAGGTCCCAGAATCCCAAAACTATAACTTCAGTAGTTTTTAAGATATCCAACATAAAACACAAAATTCGGTGGCAAAAAAAAAATTATTTTTAGGTTTGTAGTACAATAGCTTTGTTAAATGAGTAATTAATGGGGAAGATATACAGAGTGTCCCATATAAAACGCAACCCAACCTTATATTGGTAGGTATTAAATAATAAAAAGGCATGTGTAAATGTAAATGTAATTTTTATTATTACCATCCATTACCTTACATTTAGAGTAAATGTTGGAAGTGGCCGCCATCTTCTTGAATAAGAACTTCAGTTCTTTTTACAGCGTTTTTTGCAACTTTTTTCAAAGTTTGTGAATGGATATTTAATACAGCTTGTTCAATATTGGCTTTCAATCGTTCAAGTGTTGGTGGTTTGTTGCTGTAGGCTGTTTCTTTAAGGTAACCCCGTAGAAAAAAATCCGCTTCCGACAAATCTGGAGATCTTGGTGGCCACAAGCCTCGACCGATACCACGATTACCAAAGAATTCCTCGACGAAATCAGAAGTTGAG
Source organism: Lycorma delicatula (assembly GCF_047948215.1). Classification (NCBI taxonomy): domain Eukaryota; kingdom Metazoa; phylum Arthropoda; class Insecta; order Hemiptera; family Fulgoridae; genus Lycorma; species Lycorma delicatula. The sequence goes on from NC_134466.1 coordinate 43,570,248, forward strand.
CCTGCGTAGAGCGATGTCGCACCATCATGTTGTAGCTTGCAGTCTTCCTTTTCCAAGAGTGCAATGAACTGAAATAAAATATCCTGATATCATTCTGCATTAATGGTGTACTTGAAAAAAATAGGAACGATTATTTTCTTCCGCGATATCGCGCACCACACGCCCAACTTCTGCGGGTGTAATGGTTTATCGTGATAAACGTGGGGATTTTCAGCTCCCCAAATTCTACTGTTTTGGCTGTTTACGTAGCCATCCAAATGAAACCGTGCTTCCTGTGAAAAATAACGAATCCGTAACATTAATTCCCTCACGCAGAAATCGACGGAACCATTGACAATATTGTAGCCGTTTTTCTTTGTCGGGCTCAAGAAGTCGATGAACTTTTTGAATGCGATAAGGTCGTAATTGTAATCGTTTGGTCGCCCGATGAAGAGTTGATTTATTTGGCGAGGCGAGTATTCGGTCTTTGATTTCAGTGACTGTATTCAACACTGACGCAGATCTTTTGTGTTCCTTGTTATTAACAGAACCAGTCTCTTTAAATTTTGCAACTAAGCTTAATACTGATGTTTTGTTAGGAGCTGGTTTATCCGGGTACTTATGGCGAAACAAATCTTGCACTGCAACCACTGATTTCGTACTGAAGTACGACTCAACAATGAAAACACGTTCATCTAGCGAAAACACCATCTTGTCTCTAGCAATACACTGAAAGTTATGATTGCATTGTTGTTACTATCAGTAGTGTTCTACTGCGTCGCCGCAATGTTCATATGTTGGACGAGTCCATTTCAGTAACGATTAGGGGAGTAAGCTTGACTTTTGAAATTTCATGGATGAGTGATTGATGGGTTGCGTTTTATATGGCACACTCTGTAGTAACAAAACTTGTAGAGAAGTTAATTATGAGAAAATTAATGTAAATACAGAAAATAAAAAGTAAATGAATACTTTTAAAAATCGGATTTAGAAACATTTTTTATATAAGGAAATTATATTTTAAATAAATGGTATTCTCATATCTCAAAATATAAAGAAAATTCAATTTCACCCCAATCCCACCATGCGAACAAATAATATCTTACTTATCTTTGAAGATTCCGTTAAAACAAAGCTGAAATCTCAAATTGTAATTCTGTATCACAAGTAATTCATAGATTTAATTAAATTAAATTACTTTTTATTTTTGGTAGTCATTTTTAAATAATAATAATAGGCTAATTACTATTATTATTATTATAACATTTTAGAATATTCAAAAACAGTCGTCACAGTTAATATAAATTATTAAGACACTAATAGGAATGTACTGAAAAGACAGGAATACATATCATAAAGGAAATTGGAGTCGAGTAAAACGGTGATGCCTACTCAATATTAACTGTAGCGTTAGTAATTACAGATCATGCTTCTTGTCCGGAATAGATGAGTGAAGTTTAATACATTGTTTGAATTACAACTGTTAAACAGAGATATATTGGGAAAGAGAATGAGATAACATTATTTATAGATAAAGATGGAATGACAGAATTTATCATTCAAATGGATTGAAATAGAAATACAAGGTATCAGATAGTGATTCAGCTGAGGAGGAATCTTAAAGTGAATAGTAAGGCTGTTTCAATCGCAATTATCTATTAGAAACGTAAACCGTCTTAAACTAAACTTACAAACGTTACAACACAGTTCTAACACTTATGCAATTTGTCTACAGGATAAGGGAAAGAGTTTCCTTTATCTTATCTAACAAGATATTAATTTCCAAACAACTAGCTAAATTATCCATTCTTCGCACGGGCAAATAATGAATTTATAATTTTAGGAATTCTTAGCGATTATTATTATTTAAACTAAATTTTTTCTTCCTTTCCTAAAAAACCTATTTTTTTTTTTTTTGTATCTCTACTCCTCTGGGCCGGACCCACTTGATGATATTACGCCATCCAGGGGAGTGTCCGTTACTCTGATAGGCCCTCCCTGCCTACCGGCTAATTACCGGCATGGCAGGTCAGGCCTACCGGTGGCTCTTTTGAGACTTTTTATTCTCTATTATGTCCTCTATGGAACCACACATCATACCTGCAAGTCGTGATGTGACCCCCGGATCTTTTATAATACGTTCTTGTCCCTAGAGCACACCCCAAGGAGTCCTCAGCGGATCATTGAAACCAGCACACCTAAGCATGCTGAGGCTGCCTACCCAACCTAACATACTAGAAACCCATACTTTTTTCATCTGCATTCTTCTGTTTTAGTACTGTTTTTATACAATCAGCGTTTGTAAGGAGAACCTCCAGTTCTCCTTACTGCTGAGCATGAAATCCATGGTCTCCTTCGGCGTTTTTCCATGAATACCCGCGTCGTGTCTTAGACTTATCCATTTATTACATACTAAAAACATATGCTCAGAATCATCGTCCTGTTCGCAGTACATGCACGTCGGTTCATTCCTTCTTCCCACCTTATGGAGATAACTATTGAAACACCCATGTCCCGTCAGGAACTGGGTGATCAAATAGTCAGTCACTCCATGCCGCCTGATAATCCATCCTGTTAATTCTGGAATTAAAGTTCTTGTCCATCCAGCCACTCCAGCCTCCGCCCATCTCTCCTGCCAGATTCTATGTATGTTTTAAAAAACCTATTAGGAGTATCTTAGCTAAAACTCGTTATTTCTCTTCAACAATTAAATTTTTAATTAAGAAAATGGAAAATTATTCATAAGTAGTCGTTCAGAGTTCGCTTCGCTTGCCCAACCGTCTAAACATGGAATTTCATACCCAGGACCCTCTACGCGTTCGTTATCCTCATGGTTGTGAAAATAGTAAATATTTTACAGAAATTCATTAAAGAAAAAAGAGTTTCTCCTTTTCTTTCATTATATTTATGTTGTCATGGTGATAGAAATAAGTATATCACCAAGGGAACTAGGGGCTCCATTTACGGCTTCAAACCTTCCCTAACATAACAGGAATGTATCCTGAAAAAATTAAAAGCAATCGGTCAGTTAATTTTCGCGTGATGCTGTTACAAACAATCAGACAATTGCGAAAGTTGAAAAATCAGAAAATCACATTTTTATATAAAATTGAGACCGTATAACGAATAGATTTTACATTCAACACTAAGTCACTAGGATTAGAATATTTAAAACATTTTAGAAATATAAATGATAATAGAATAAAAAAATTAATTAATCCAAATAAAAATATTTTAAAATAATAGCCAAAATACGTTTTCTTAAAATTTCCTAATTAATAATATTAATAACTGTGCCGATTTTTTTGTTTCTATTTAGTATTAGCTGACCTGACAGTGCTTCGTCATTGCTAGATTTGAGTATATATATATATAAAGAGAATAGATGAACACAATTGAAAGTTTGATAAAACATTAAAAAAATGAACATTACGGAACCAAACAAAATTATTTAACCTTTCTCTTTTTCCATCTTTCGCAAAAATATTTATTTTCACATAACTAATATAGTTAGTTATATTCTGAATATGAGCCAAATCAGACCATAAATGCAATATTTCCAAAAATGTCAACTCCAGCGTCACCTGGCGGGTCCATTTTTTTAAAAAAATTATTTTTTTTCATGTAACTAATGTATATTCTGTATATGAGTCAAATCGATCCACAAATAACATTTTTAAAAGTATCTCGACCCCAGGGCTAACTAGCGGGACCAAACTAATTCAGAAACCTTTGCGAGGGTCCGCATAACTCACCAGAGTTTCATCGCAATCGGATGAATAATATAGAAACGCACAGGGACAAACAAACAAACAAACATTCATTTATATATATATATATATATATATATATATATATATATATATATATATATATATATATATATATACTTGAGTACACGGCAATGCTTTGCTATTGCTAGATTTGGGTATATATATATATATATAGATTACATGAACACAATTAACAGTTCGATAAAACATTAAAAATCTGAACAATACGGAAGTTACAAAATCTAACCTTTCGCTTTGTCCCTTTTTCACTTTTCAACCTTTCCCCTTTTCTACATCCCCTATTTCCCCTTCTCCCTTTCCACCATTTCCAGATTTTAACAATTTCATTTCTTTTTCCATTTTCCCCCTTTCCGCCCCTTTTCCTTATTTCTCCTTTTCTTTTTCCCTATTTAATTTTTTATTTTTTTCATTTTCCCTATTTCCCTTTCTCTTTTTTCCACGCGTAAATCGGTCCAGCAGTTTTTTAGTCTACAGCGGACATTCATATAAAAGCTGTCTTATATATATATATATATATAAGAAAGTCTGTTTTTTATAATTGTTTGTTTGTTTCGTAAATATATCGACACCGGTGTCAAGTAGTGGGTAAATTTTTTTTTCACGTATATATTATATATTCTGAATATTAGCCAGATCGGGCTATAGTTACATTTTTCGAAATATTTCGATCCCAGCGCTACTAGATATTATTATATATTGAAGCTATCATTTCCATTATGCATCAAAACCTTTGTCATATTTAAAGAATCTAGGTAGGTATTGAATATGAAAGCGCGCCCCATGCTTTTCCATGTGGTCTTGCGAAAATAGACAAGTTTATACATATTATTACGTTGAAAATAAAATTATCTTCTATTTATGTTTACTAGGCAATCCATTTTTTTTTAGATTTGTTTAAAAGTATGTTTTTACAAACTTTTTTTAATTTTATTCTTCTTATTAGTAAAATGTTAAAATATTTACGTAAGTAAATATAATACGGGAGTTTTCGATATCTCGTACAAGGGTGTTCGAAGCGTAACGTAGGTTGATCGATGTTCATCCCAAAAACCTACTGCGCATGTGTACTATTCCTCTCCACTTTCTGCGCATGTGTACTATCCGTTCAGTCTGAAACGTAAGTGAGCTAAAGAAAAACATGTAAAATACATGTAAAAAAATTATTAAATTTAAAAAAATCGCCAGTGTTTTTCAATGAAAGAAGAAATTTAAGATTTATTGAATCTATTAAACTAATTAATACAATTAGTTTGATCTACCATTAAAAAATAAAAAAATTTACAAAGATTTCATCACCTGATTAGGGTGAAAAAAATTTTCATCGTACATTTTTTTTACAGTAAAAATTATTTTTTGAACTCCGTGGTGATAGATCTCAGTTTTCCATCCGAAATTCCTGAGTTTGAATCCCGGGTCAGACAAGGCATTTTTCATACGCTAAAAAAATTTTCATTCCTCAAGCATAAATTTCAAGCTTAAATATTGAATTAATCATCCAAAAAATATAGGGAAAAGTATGGTGATCATGTCAAAAATTGGGTTCGGATTTTTTGAAAATCTTTACGTTTTAGGGTCCAACTAATTTATCCATATAAAAAAAAAGGTACACTTATGTAAGTGTATGGCACTGCTTTTGGTCTTATATTTAATTATTGTTCGAATCGATTTTACTTCAAATTTGTCTCAAATATCTCTATATTTTTTTAAAAATTCATTGAGGAAATAAGGGATAACGGTAAAGAACCAATTTTTATTTTCTTCAGAGGTATTTTATTAATTTTTTTTTAAAACAAATTTTTTATTTACAATCCATATATAAATAATCCAAAAAAAACGTTTTTCAAAAAATTAACCCCCTTCTTAAATTTGAATAACTTTTTTGTGTTATTTCGCACTACCTTACTTCAGTTTAAATGTTTACCCAAAAATTTTGAAAGTTAATACTTCAAAACATATATGCTCTGTTTTTTGGCTCACCTCTTTTAATTTTTTTCTGCATTATTTTTTTCTGCATTATTTTTTTCATTATTAAAATTGCTACTAAAATTAAAGTAGTTTTGATATTTATATTTTGGACTTAAAATAAGATGAATTTTTGCTACTACTTATATAGAAGAATTATTCATAAAATATGTTACTATAGTAGCCGAGAAAGTTATAGAATACATTGCCAGTTTAATAGAATTTTTTTCACTAATTACTCTATCTATAAATGACTACTAAATACCAAATGGCAGGTATTAGAATTTATTTTTTTCACAGAAATTTCTTTTTACGATTTTATTTCAGTAATTGTTTAGCTTTTATCATTCATTATCGGTTTTGTATAAGTAAGATTAAAACAAACTCATTTCCTTCATATCTTTAAAATAGAAAACTAAATAAATCAAATATTTTTTTATTATTAACAGCAAAATACTTATGTAGGAATATTTATACTAGTGAATATATATGAGATGAACGTTTGATAAAAATATGAAATTATTTCATTTTACATCTCAGAAACATAAAAACAAGGTAAAGTATCTCTTTCAACTTTTGTTTCAAAGATCATACTGAGTACGACGTGAATTAACAGTTGTACATGCACCTTTGGGAAATTATGAGGTAATGTTTTTCACAAATATATTAGTACAGTGTATTTAAAAAACAAAGGGGTATAAAAAAGATAAAAAATTCTTTGAAATAACATAAAGGGGAAATAAAACAGTTATATACATAATATTTCAAGAGTTTAAGTGAATGTGGACAAATATGTAAAACGAAGAAGTTAAAAAGAAAAAATTTCTAAACAAATTTTATCTTCTTATTATTTTTTTTTCAAATGAAATTGGTTAATGATAAAAAAATGTTACTCTTCTACCATTTGGTGTTCATATCAATAATATTATTTATTATAAGAAAGAAATAAGAAAGAAGATTATCACAAATCGATGGATTCCGAAAAGTACACGAAACTGTTACGGTAGATATATATTACCCATTTGTCACCTCGGTCGGTTATTGTACTAGATAACGCACTGTATCACAACGTTCTGCTACAAAAGAAGCCAGATTCATACTCTTTAAAAAGCGATAAGATAAAATGGTTAGACAAACAGCGAATTAACTTTTCACCTCTATGACAAAGAATGAATTGTAAGATATTATAAAATTGAACAAAAAAAATCAAAAGAAATTTCTAATAGATGACATTTTCAAAAATTATGGTCACATAGTTATATGGTTGCCACCTTATCACCCTGACTTAAAAGTCATCAATTTTTTTTTTAAGGCGAAAAACGCCTACCCGTTATGATCGCCCGGCTGTCATAAAAATGATTTGGAATCAAGTGAAAGAGAAAGTAGCTAAAAGAAATACAACTTTTAACATGTTGGACATTCTTAAGTTTACTAAAGAGGAATTTCATAAAGTTGAGTCTGAAACTGAGTCTCAACATGATGTTTACGAGCATGTTGTCAACGTTGAAAAAAAAAACACATCGATGATGAACATGTATTTGATATGCACTGTCGATGTGCATTTTGTGATAAATGAGAATTCAGAATTAGACACGAGCTCTTTAGAATCTATCGACCACAGCGACTTCGGAATTTGAGAGCTACAGCAATAAAGTGAGTTGAAAAAGTAGCTTTTAAAGTTGTTTAAAATAATAATAATAATTTGAATAGTAAACTAATTTTAATTAAATAGCTTCGTATGTATTTCTGGTTATAAATATCATCTATATGTAACTGACAATGTTTTCAGTCGGCCTAGTACCCTGCCAAATGTTTGCTAAATGCTATTAGTTTTTATGCCAACGTATGCCTATAGTTTTACCAGCTAATTTTTATTAAATAGAAACTACCGAAAAACTCACAAACTTATTATTAATAATAACTAAGAATTAACAAAAAATTAATTACGATGGTCATTCAGAAATCGAAGAGATAAATAACTCAAACATAAAATAGTTTGTAAGATGGTTATGATAGTTTTAGATCATTATGTTGGTATGGTAACCATGTGATGACGTTTGATCATGGATTTAAATTGAATTGTTTTGTTCATAATCTTAAATCTCATTTTACGATGGCTAAGTTCTCTTGATATCTTGCCATCTCTTGGCATTCTAAAAAAGATTGCAATCCTATGGACATGTACATGCGATGGATGATGACAGATTAACTACACAAATCTTTTGTCTTGTTAAGAATTTTAAAACTCAAGCGCACATGGTTTCAAGAAATAGAAAAAGGCATGAAAAATATTAGAATAAATACAAGACATAATAAATGATTTGACAGAAATCAGATTTTCAGGAAAGAAAATATTCAACCAGTGGAAGGAAGTTCACGTAAGAAGAGAAGGAATGACGCTCTCGAAGGATGAAAGAAGTATGGGCACAAAGGAAGAATAACCAAAATTGATTTATAGTACCTTCTAAAGTGTTTTATTCGAAAAAAAAATTTATCGATTTTATGAAGGAGTTTCATCTTAGTTTTTTAAATTCTGTCTTTCCATATTTGTTTCGTGTTATTCTTCCACTTTAAAACATTGATTCCGTTTTACTCAATAAAATTTATTACTATTTTTGGTTTTTAAAAATTAATTTAAAAAAAAAGTGTTTTCTTCCTACCAGGCTTTATAAACTTTTCTGAAAATTATACTGTATTTTATCTCATTTAAAAGGTTACAATTTATTTAATTTTTTTTTTTTTTTTTGATTAAATAGTTGGTTCTTTTTCTTCTAGTAAATAGGCGCATGATTTTTTTTGTCAATATTTTCTGGTGAATTTTAATAAAACTTTCTGGTTTATGTATAAATGTTTGTAATAATTCTATATTTTGTATCGAGGTTTGAGCACTTGTTTGTTAATTTTTTATTAAAATAATTTTCTTTTTTATTAAATTCTATGTATTATGTTATTTCATATTTACCAACATTATTTGAAGGTTACCTTTTAAGTCGTAAATAAACCAAAAGAAATTGTTTATTTATATTTCAGCTTATAATTATTCATTCGTTTTTTTAGCCTCCAGGACCTTCTGTTAGGTACTGCTTCAGAAGATAAGATGAAATGACAAGTTTATAGCGTGTGAAAATGCCATGCCTAACCGGGATTCAAACCCAGGACCTCCAGACGAAAGACCGAGACGCTACCACTTGCGTCACGTAGGCCGGCCAGCAAATATGTTTTGTCCGTAATTGATTATAATACTTTGCAGTATATGTTTTTCATTTAGAATTACTCAATCAGGCATAGATTTTTTTTTCACAAGCTACAAAATTAATTATCACCATTAATACTGTATATCAATGACAAATTGAAAAGTCATCCGATATGAGAAACTAGTCCAAACCCGACAGAGAAAAAAGTAAATGTTTCCACACAAAATATTGCTGTACAACCGAGGAATTCTATCAGTCAAAAGGTGAAGGAAAAAAAAGCTAAACCGCAAAAGTCTGAACATAATGCTGCGGCGGTGCAAATTGAAATAGAGAAAATCCCCATTCAAGGAAACAGACGATGTACCGATAGTTGGAAAAAAGAATAGTGAACAAGCATCGATGGAACCCCTGAAAGCTCGGATATCTGTAAAAAAAGGGCGCCCGTTTGGGATGGCTAACATCCCAATCAATTTTACTGTGATCACATCAAGCTTAGACTATGATGCAATGCTCACCGTACCAGGTATATCGGTATCATCTGATGCCGACTACGAGAAACATCCTCCGTAATCTACTGTGGAGGATTATAAAATTCTATCTCCGAAACTTCAGACAGTCTGGAAACAGATGTGGAGGTTGTCATAAGGATGGATAAAAGAAAGAAAAAAAAAGGATTGTCTAAAGGTGACTTAAACTTAGACGATAAATGATATAACTGAAGTTTTTTGACAAATTTTCATTACGAATGAGTTTTTAAGAATTGCGAGATTATTACTACCGTTTTTGACATACATGACAGTAATTTTTTTTGAAATGGAAGTAAGTTTTTAAGTGGCAAGGGTCTTACACATCTTTGTCATCTTGTGTTCTTTTGGGTTTTTAATGTCCCATACAAATTTATTTCTGGATGATCTGTCTGATAAGACAAGTCTTCTGACTATGTTGCCAGTTATTTTATCAGGGAGGGAAAGAATTTTTTTCTGTTTTGTTTGGGAAAAGGGCTAGGGACCACAGCAGTCAATTCCTGTAATCCACCTCCAAAATTAAACCAAAAAAGCCTATATTGGGTATCATCCTCTTATTGCAGTATCATTAAATAAATAATAACATTATTAAAATTTGGTTACTGCTTCCTAAAAACAGAAGGTCTCAGGAAGAAGTGTAATTTTACTCTATATTAAATAAAAGTTATTCTGTGAATTAATTGTTAATTTTTAACACCTTTTATTCTTTTATAACACATTAGTGCTACATAAATCGATTAAGATCAAGATTTTGTCTTTCCTTTAAAATCAACCACTAAATATATTTTGGGAGATGAACAAAGTCGAGTCAGCTGTTACGGTATTATTGTTAAAAATTTCCATAGTAATAAGCCACTCCCCCCACTTTGTACTGGTTGATCATAAAATAATTCTGAACGGCTTTAAGCTAAATCAGTTATTTTTAAACCTTTCTAGCTGGTTAAAATAATAGTTATTGGGCGGAAAAAAAAAACATTAGGATTATATCAGAAGAACAGAAAATGCAACTATTGGGTCTTATCTGTTATGAGCCAAGTACTTTTTTATACATTACTTTTGAATTTTTGTTGTTTATTGTCAGCAGCATAATTGCTTACTTTGGAACCTGTTACCATTAGAATAGAAGACTAGTACTCGGAAACTACGACTTTACAGTAAAGCAGGACAACATTTAGCTCATACAGTCGCGTCACCCATAATAACTCTTTTTCAACTCCGGTTTACAGATGCCGTTACACGGCAACTAATGAAATATCACTTGAACTTTATAAAAAACAAAATACAGTAATAGAATATTAATCCAAAATGCAAACTTTCACTTACCATTCTGTAATTACATCATCCAAAACCAAACTTTCCATATGGTGAGAAATAAAGCACTTTTAAAAACTCTGATACACACTTAACTCATGCATTTAAAATATTTTATACAATTAACGAAAGAATTATTACTTTGAATTACGGAACATTATAATACAGGTACGTTATTTTTGTATGCAGAATGATTTATAAATATTGCTTACAAATATACAACCTTATTTTAATGTGGTACAGGACAATAGGGGTAACAAATTACAGAGTTTTTTATCTACGACATTATTTAATCATTAAATATGATGATTAATTATAAGGTTATAAGTTAGTTTTTATTGATTATAAGTTAATAAAACTCGGAAAAATTAATAATTTTTTTCATATATATTATTTTATATCTTTTATTATTATTTTTATATCTTAAATTACTAAATTAAATTTTATTATTTGTATTAAACTCTAAAAAAAATTTTAAATGATTTCTTTATGAAATTTTATCGAGTACAACATCTTTCACCCGATTCTAAACCTGGAGTTTTATCTTAACCCTTTAATCCGGTAATTATATTGATCATTAATACCCCCTAACTGCGTGGATTATTTTATTAATAGCCAGCCGATAGTCGTGTTGAAATTTAACTGCATGTATTACACTTTATATTCATGATACTAATAGAAAAATTTCAATATAATTACATAACTTAACTGCGTAATATTACGGAAAATCGCGTTAAAGAGTTTATAATAGATAACTATTTTATAACCTTAACCAAAACAAGAAAATACTTCACATATTACGCCAGCAGCTGGTGTAATCGGAAACAAAACTAAACTCTATTATCACATTTTTCTTTAGAAAAAAACTAAACTAAAATAAAGATACACAACACGAACTCCGCAAATCATGTGAAAATCACTAAAACGCTCGTATATGGAAATAAAACAAAAAAATTATAAAACAAATGCGAATGAAAGTCAAACTACAGCTGATCGGGGGAAACACGGAACGAATAAGAAATATTTTATTCCTTTCAGACTTTATTATTATTCACTAACAGACCCCGCAATGGTTTGCTATTGCTAGATTTCAGTATATATATATATATATATATAGATTAAATGAACACAATTGAAAGTCTCATAAAACATTAATAAAATGAATGTTACGGAACTTCACAAAATTTAACCTTTCCCTTTTTCCCTTTCTCCGTTTTCCCTTTTTCCCTTTCCCCCTTCCCTTTATTACCTTTTCCTTTTCTCCCTTTTACCCATTTTCCTTTCCCCACTTTCTTTTTCCCCAATTTAATTTTTACTACATTGCCTTTACCTTTTCCCCATTCCATTCCCCACTCCTTCTATTTTCCATTTCTTCCTCCATTTCTATATATTTTCCTTAACCACTTCCCATTTTCCCGTTTCAATTTCCTTTACCCCGTTTTCCCTTTTTTCTTTTTTCTATTTTCCCTTTCTTCCCTTACCTTTTCCAATTTTTTCCTTTCTCCTCGCGCGTAAATCGGTCCAGTAGTTTTTTAGTGTACAACGGACACACATATAGGAAACACTGAAATGGAATCGTAAAATATTTAATATAGCATATGCTGCTTTACGTCCAACAATTAGCGCTTTTTTTAAAAAAAGCATGTTTTTACCTGTCACAGGTGTGACATCTTAGTTATGTAAATAGTAGATATATGCCGGCCTCCGTGGCGCGAGTGGTAGCGTCTCGGCTTTTCATCCGGAGGTCCTGGGTTCGAATTCCGGTTAGGAATGCTACAAATCATGCCTGACCGGAACAAATACCCACACACACGCTACAAATCATTCATCTCATCCTCTGAACCAATACCCAATGGTGGACCCAGAGGTTTAAAAAAATAATAGATGTATAAAAACATGCGCGTATTCGAATGCAGCGTTTGACATAATTTCAAAGCAATCGGTGAAGAACTTACAGAGAGTTAAGGTTTTTGACCAAACGAACATTTATATTTTTATTTGTATTATCATTCGTTGTAATATAGTAATTAGAGGAAAAAACATTTTAAACCGTACTACATGTAGTCTAAGACCTTTTAGTACAAATTGCAGTTGCTAGAGTGTAGAATCTGACGGCATGATAGAATGCGTAATATTACGGAAGAACGTGTTAAAGGGTTTAATTATACGCAGAATAGTTATTTCATCTATATCATACAGGCTGGAATTCTTTTAACGCCTCTGAAAACATAGCGTGAAATGAGTGTTCAGAAGAACTTTATATCTGATTAAAAGTATCTAAAATTGTTTATAGGCGTAAAAATTTGAAAAAGAAAGAGGAAGAGCGAGGCTATATATATATATATATATATATATATATGTGTGTGTGTGTGTGTGTGTGTGTGTGTGTGTGTGTGTGTGTGTGTGTGTGTGTGTGTGTGTGTGTGTGTGTGTGTGTGTGTGTGTGTGTGTGTGTGTGATGGGAGAGGGGTGTTGGTAGGAAAAAAGGATGGATAAGCCTAGTATTTTATAGGATTAGAGGATACGATTCCAGGATAGAAAGGTTAGTTTGATACTGTGTTTTTGCTGTCTCCCTGGAACGGAAAAGTCCTAATGGGGTGAGCGATCACGCCCTAGGGAAGAAGTGACATTACAACTGGTCGGATAGCCTGTAAGCCCTCCTTCTTCACCATACATAAGCTCTATATATATATATATATATTTCTATCTTTTACAGTGCATTCACTTCGGTTGTGAATTTACTGTCTTTTTCTTTAGTTATTTTGTACTCACTTTCCTTACGTTTACGTATAAGTCTGTACTTTTCTTTTATTACTTATTAATAAAGAACATATATTTTTCAATCTTATCTTTATTTATTTTTCATTAATTTCATAGTTAACAAAGCATTTTAATATTTATTACTACTTTTACGGAGTAAATACAATTTATTGTTCCAATCTCATTAATAATAATAATCTGTACCTGACCTTATTTTTTAGAGTAGTTATTTAACCTTGGCTGACAAGGGTTATCAAGTCTTCATTATTAAAATAATACAGTTCCCATTAGTTAACCATATTAACTTCCATTATGTATATATTAAAACCATACAGGAATACATAAAAATAGTTTGTAGAAGAGAAAACGTATGTAATTAATTCCCAAAAAAATGGCCAAAGATTTCGATGATTTGAGAGAAAAATCTAAATTTTTTAGATCTCTAAATGTTTTTAACAAGAATAAAATAGTACGGTTTAATAACGTACCATCTAAATTACTATATTATTTGAGAGCAACTGAACCAAGATTGGGAAACTTATTCCTTAAAAAATTTGAGGGTTGGCGTCCCCAATCCCTAGCCTCTGCAGCTTTTCTTCCCACTATACCCAGAGCTGCAGAATACTTTACACTATACACATACACTACACCAAGAATCCTACACAAATTACAACACATACCCAAGTTACACAACTACACACTCACTATTTCCTCTTTCACTTACACTCGTGACGTTGTGACACCTTAAGAAACGCAACCTTAACCCAAGTTGGAGACTATCGAGCCGATGGGTGAATGCCTCTACGTAGTGAGATTCGAACAATATCCTCTGAGCACCTGGACGAACCCAGTTGTATTTAGCTCTAGCTCCAGTACGCGTGCGTTCTGCTGGAGTGGACCGTTATATCGCCGGTACTCGTGGGACCAAAATTACAAGTCCACAGATTACTTCTATGATGACTGGTGGTCCATCTGAAAAAACCATCAACGCTTGTCTGGTGAAAAGTCCTCGATCAGCTTGACGGATAAACTTCCTACAGAAGACAATGTAAACCATCAGAGCAAAAATATAAAAACATTCGTTTTATTGTTCTTAAAATAATCAGGAAGGTGGCTCCCTTCACCTCAAAAAAGGTCTTACCTTTTTTTATTAATAAGGTAGTAACTGGTTCAAGCAACGGTTTCCCTAAGAATATAAGGAAACTGAGAAACGGAACAATAGTAATAGAGATTTTCAGTGATAGGAAAAGTAGATCTCTATTACGTCCTACGAATATAGGCGATAAGTGAGTATAAGGAGGAATCTGTGCAAGTTTCAAGCGCTGGATTTAAAACTTTTATTCGCGCCCATAACGGTGACTCGATGAAATTCAACCGTTTTAAAATTTTTATATCAAATTTAAAACAACTTACTACATATTTTGTCATACGAGAATAAATTTTAATCTCAGAAAAGCAACAAAACGGACCACTGCTGGCTGTTAGACTAATTTGAAAGCATCTAGAAGATTTGCCATCGTAAAATGAGATCTTGAGGTTAAAAGTAAAATAATTTTATTCAAACAGCTGATCAAAATTCATTGTACGGTTACAAACTTCCTGTTCTAAAAGTATCATATCTCTCTTACGAAGTGTTTTACCTCTACAACGATTTTTGTATTTTATTATTGGATGACTCTCATACAAGAACAGACGATAAAGAAAAACAGACTGTTTTTCAGAAATCATGAGACTTGTAATCTGATATAAAGAAGAAGAAATATAGGAGTTCAAAGAAAAATAAGTATGTAGTGTAACTACCAAAGAGAGAAACCAAAAAAAAAAAAAAACAATATAAAATTCGTTGAATACGTATTTCTTTACGGCAGATAGAAAAAAAGCTGGAAAATTATTCCCTGATATTCCCGGCTACGCTGGTCAAGCGATAAAATTCCGTGCTTGACCAAAAAAACTTTGGATTATTTAAGTATGTTTTGCATATAACAAATCTGTTACGAGTTTAAGAGTACTGTGTTGAACGCGCGCTGGGTGTGGAGGATAGGGAGTTTATCACTCATACTCAGTCGGCATGGTAAAATAAAATTAGGTGATGAGCCTGCCAGCTCGTATAGGTGTAAGGAAAGGACTTGTGCTGGTCAGGTGAACCATCCTGACCAATGGGCAAGCAAAGATTATATTAAGTTAGTATAAGTTAATTTAGGCGGCCTGCGAGCTGCACTATTATGTGTGATTAGAATTAAGCTAGATATAAGGTAGATTTAAGCGAGTTGCTTCCACCCAATCGACGTTGACTTGTAACGGGGGGTTACAAGTCGCCCCCTGGGGGGAAAAAAGCCCGGTCCACTGCATAAAAGGGAGGGAAAGAAGAAGCAGTGGGCAGGGCATGGGGACGAAGCGTGGCGACGTTTAGGGCCAGGGAGGCAGCCCTACTGTGGAGAGGGTGCAGGTCCACCTGACATGTAAGAGGAAGGTGGGTCGGTGCTACTTGATGAAGCACTGGGAACCCTCGAGATAACGAGATGGGTCGCGAGGGGTAATGGGGACATGTTGCTCATTATAGGATAGGATGGTGAGGATAGCATGTAGCCCTGCGGGGGAGGGGGTCATGGGCATGCCAGAAGAGGGATGTCTGTGGTCTCTGTCGATACCGTGGGGAACCCGTTGGAAGAAGCCCTACTAGAAGGGCCAAGCTAGGGGGTGGTAGTCTGCTGCCACGGCATGCCTATCGGAACTGCGTTTGCTTAACGGCGGGGACCGGTTACCATAGGGGTGCTTAAAAAGGAAAAAAAAAAATCTGTTACGAGTATAATAAACTTTTTTCTAAAAAATATCTCTAAAGAAAATCAATAATGGTTCTTTCGCAATACCACCCCCATACTTGAGAAGTTTTGAAAAAAAAAATTAATATGATTAATGCTCCATATATAGAAATATTTGACGAAATTTTAAGAAAATCAATGAGGTTAATCCTGAGATATAAGGTGAAAAACAGTTCGAAACATACGTAGCATGTATGTGACGAAAGAACACGTACATACATACACACATAAATACAAATATATTTGTTTTGGTCTAGATGAACTGTATGGATCCTAAAACGTAAAGATTTTTAAAAATCCTGATAGAGCTTTTTTGACACGATCACCATTCTTTCCCCAATATTCGCTGGAAAAATAAAACAGTATAAAATTTGTATTTTATTTTCCACCCCCTGGGCCAATGGTTGGTGATATAAAAAAACTTTACTTATATAAGTATTAGGCTTATATCCAAAGAATAGTAGGAACTTTAAACGAATTCGATATTTTACTTAATAAGAAAGTTATAGAAATATATTTTTTTTTCGAAAAAGCCCCTTCATTTCCACCTCCATGGTCCGATTTTGGCCATTAACAAACTCGATCGAGATTTTAGGACGAGTTAATTTTAAGGAAAATTTGAAAGTGATTGTTGTAAAATAACGGCAGTTACCGTGTCCACAAAAAGTGAAATATATATAAACTTTTGAGCTGACGATGGTTTTGGGGTCTGGAGGTTGTGAAACACGGAGATATATCGAAATTTTCTGGAAGTCGAATCATGGTACCCATTACAATAGGTAGTTTTCTTATGAAATCTACCTAAAATACAATAAGTTGTTTTTTGTTGTTTTTTTTTTTTTAATATACAAGAATAAACAATAATTTTTTTCCATTTTATAAGTTAATTAATTTTTTATAAGTTTATATGAAGTAGTAAAGTATGTAGAAATTGAAGAATCAGATTTGTTGCTCATAATTTTGGAATACAAATAAAAACAAATAATCAATAAATTTCTTGATATAGGATGTCTTAATAAATACCGTTATTTTAATTTAGCAAAAAAATCACTCTTTTTCAACAATATGTAATATAAACTATAATTTAGGAAATATAATTCTTCCACTACCATATTTCTAATTATAAGAAAAAAATTCTCAATAATCGCACAATAAAGAATTGCATTTGCCGTAACTGCAAACCAAAGCGTTCTCGTAGAGATAGGGTTCAATCAATCCCAGCAGCCCAGATTGCTTTTAGGTTCTCACTGACCTAAATTTGACAAAAATCGTTTTTCGTTGAAATTTATCATCCATTTACTTACGTTCCAACACCCAGTTAACGAAGACTCTTCGTTGTCGATGATGGTCTATAGGAAGCAAATATTGTTTCAATTGAATTTTATTTGCATGAAGTACGAAATATTTTTCAAAAATCCTTGTACTGTAGCCCGTGAAATATTTAATCATTATTCTGGATGGCTTATTGACGTTTCAGAATTAATTGTTACACTCTCACTTGCTGTAGCGATGTTTTGTGCAGAGCGATTGGAATGTTCAACGCACATCCGGTTTATTATCTTTGAGGGAATACGTATGTTCAAATTTTTTAATTAATTCTTCAACATTTGACAAGAGACGAAGCATTATGTATATCGAAATTTTTAATAATTTTCATGTTGTTCCGCCAAACATTCCCCAATATTGTAATGGGGTTTTGCCATAAATAAAGGTTGCTTTAACGTATAACATGACATTTCTAATAACCTCTATTTCTCACTAAGACATATATCAAATATGACGGCGTATAATCTTTTAGTTCGAAAAATGAACCGAAATTTAATTTACTGGCTTAAATTGAGACATCATATATATATATATATATATATAACGTTAATAATGTTATAATAAATTATATATCTCTTCTTTTTCAAATGAATTATTTTTTTGTATGGAATAAAATAAAAATTTCTACACCATAAATAATTATTTATTATGAATTATATATTTATTTCATTATGTAGAATGAAGCATTTGGAAAAATGTAGCTAAAAGAAGAGACAGACTTATAGGCTACATATTAAGGCATCCCGGAATAGTCGCTTTAATATTGGAGGGACAGGTAGAAGGAAAAATTTGTGTAGGCAGGCAACGTTTGGAATATATAAAACGAATTGTTAGGGATGTAGGATGTAGGGGGTATACCGAAATGAAACGACTAGCACTAAATAGGAAATCTTGGAGAGCTGCATCAATCCACTCAAATGACTGAAGACAAAAAAAAAAAAAAAATTATTTAAAGCATTAATAATAATTATTAAAAATTACAAAAATATTTCTTATTAAAACATATTGGTTATAATACATCCATAAAATATTTAAAATTATAAAACAAAGTACAAATAATACAAATTATTATAAAAATCAAATATTCCGTTTATATATGTTTTGCGGTTTAGCCAGACTGAACCCCCTCCCCACCCGTAACAATTAAATATATGCTTGTGAGAATAACAATGATAAATAAAAATTAAACTGTTCAATTTATAAAATCTATCAGCGTATTCTAATTTCTTCAGTGCAACAGAGAACCTACTAATTGGTTTTTAGATTCCACTTTGCGTTTTCGCTTGTGGAATACATAACCAGAATTATAAATATTAGTTACCATCACAATGTTACCTAATTTTACACAGAGTGATTCAATATTGGTAGCACAAAACAGTTAAAATGTGAAAAAAATCTTTGTTTTTTACCCTTTAAAATATTAATTTAAAAATTCAAAATTCGTTTTTAGATATTTATCTAAAGAGTATTTTCAAGCTCAAATGTACTGAATATCTCGTTTAGTATAGGCGAAAACGGGTATTGTTTTACCTATCTTCAGTCCTTTAAGGTCAAATTTTTAAAAATTTAGAAATTCGTTTTTAGATATCCACATGAAGATTACACACAACAAAATGAAATTGATATCATCATATATTAACGAGAAATAAAATAAAAAGTAGTAAACTTCATTCTTAATCCATTTTACCCCTGTGAATTCGAAAATTAAAAAAAAAAATCCATTCTTAGTTTGCACTTACACCGTGTAAGTTTATTCAATTTATTTTCAGTAGATTTGCTGGGCGTTGATTATGAATCACTCACCACATGTTCTTTGATAAAAATATTCAGAGTGTGGAGTGCTACATAGAGCGGTAGATTTTCAAAGCTCCAAAGAGCTCTATTATCTTTTGTAATACTAACCTTTCATAATTTATTATTTATTATTAAACATAATAAGGATAAAATCAAAACCTAAACCGACAACGATTGTTAACGTCTATGCCTACAAGCGTCCATGATGATGATGAGGTAGTGTGTATACGAAGAGATTGATGAAGCAATTAAACACGTAAAGGAGATGAAAATTTAATAATAGCTGGAGATCGGAATGCAAGCATTGGAAAAGGCAAGGAAGGAAAAGGAAATATAGTGGGTGAATACGGCTGGGCAAAAGGAATGAAAGAGGGGACCGACTTATAGAGTTTTGCACGAAGTATAATTTAGTAATTGCCAATACCCAATTTAAAAATCATAGAAGAATATACACTTGGAAAAAGCTAGGCGATACTGCAAGGTATCAGATAGATTATATCATGGTTAAGCAAAGATTTAGAAATCAACTCGTTGACTGCAAAACTTACCCTGGAGCAGACATTGATAGCAACCATAATTTGGTGATAATGAAATGTAGATTGGGGTTTAAAAACCTGAAGAAAAGGTGTCAGATGAATCGGTGTAATTTAGAGAAGCTTGAGGAAGAGGAGGTAAAGAAGATTTTTGAGGAGGACATCGCAAGAGGTCTGAATAAAAAAGATAAGGTAGAAAATGTAGAAGAAGAAAGGGAGAATGTTAAAAAGGAAATTTTTAAATCAGCAGAAGCAAACTTAGACGGGATAAAGAGAACTGGAGAAAACCTTGGATTTCAGACGATATATTGCAGCTGATGGATGAACGTAGAAAATATAACAATGCTAGTGATAAACAAAGTAAAAGGAACTATCGGCAATTATGAAATGCTACAAAAGGAAGTGCAAACTGGCGAAAGAAGAGTGGATTAAAGAAAAGTGTCCAGAAGTGGAAAGAGAAATGAACATTGGTAAAATAGGCGGAGCATACAGGAAAGTTAAGGAAAATTTTGGGGTACATAAATTAAAATCTAATAATGTGTTAAACAAAGATGGTACACCAATATATAATACGAAAGGTAAAGTCGATAGATGGGTGGAATAGTTATTGAAGAGTTATACGGAGGAAATGAATTAGAAAATGGTGTTATTGAGGAAGAAGAGGAAGTTGAGGAGGATGAAATGGGAGAAACAATACTGAGATCTGAATTTAAGAGAGCATTAAAAGATTTAAATGGCAGAAAGGCTCCTGGGATAGACGGAATACCTGTAGAATTACTGCGCAGTGGTGCAGGTGAGGAAGAGATTGATAGATTATACAAACTGGTGTGTAATATTTATGAAAAAGGGGAATTTCCGTCAGATTTCAAAAAAAGTGTTATAGTAATGATACCAAAGAAAGCAGGGGCAGATAAATGTGAAGAATACAAACAATTAGTTTAACTAGTCACGCATCAAAAATCATAACTAGAATTCTATACAGAAGAATTGAGAGGAGAGTGAACGAAGTGTTAGGAGAAGACCAATTTGATTTCAGGAAAAGTATAGGGACAAGGGAAGCAATTTTAGGCCCCAGATTAATAGTAGAAGGAAGATTAAAGAAAAACAAACCAACATACTTGGCGTTCATAGACCTAGAAAACGCATTCGATAACGTAGACTGGAATAAAATGTTCAGCATATTAAAAAAATTAGGGTTCAAATACAGAGATAGAAGAGCAATTGCTAACATGTACAGGAACCAAACAGCAACAGTAACAATTGAAGAATATAAGAAAGAATCCGTAATAAGAAAGGGAGTCCGACAAGAATGTTCCCTATCTCCGTTACATTTTAATCTTTACATGGAACTAGCAGTTAATTATGTTAAAGAACAATTTAGATTCGGTACAAGGTGAAAAGCTAAAGTTGCTACGATTTGCTGATGATATAGTAATTCTAGCCGAGAGTAAAAAGGATTTAGAAGAAACAATGAACGGCATACATGAAGTCCTACGCAAGAATTATCGCATGAAAATAAACATGAACAAAACAAAATTAACGAAATGTAATAGAAATAACAAAGATGGACCACTGAATATGAAAATAGGAGGAGAAAAAATTATGGAGGTAGAAGAATTTTGTTATTTGGGAAGTAGAATTACTAAAGATGGACGAAGCAGGAGCGATATAAAATGCCGAATAGCACAAGCGAAACGAGCCTTCAGTAAGAAATATAATTTTTTTACATCAAAAATTAATTTAAATGTCAGGAAAAGATTTTTGAAAGTTTATGTTTGGAGTGTCGCTTTATGTGTATGTGAAACTTGGACAATCGGAGTATCTGAGAAGAAAAGATTAGAAGCTTTTGAAATGTGGTGCTATAGGAGAATGTTAAAAATCAGATGGGTGGATAAAGTGACAAATGAAGAGGTATTGCGGCAAATAGATGAAGAAGGAAGCATTTGGAAAAATATAGTTAAAAGAAGAGACAGACTTATAGGCCACATACTAAGGCATCCTGGAATAGTCGCTTTAATATTGGAAGGACAGGTAGAAGGAAAAAATTGTGTAGGCAGGCCACGTTTGGAACATGTAAAACAAATTCTTAGGGATGTAGGATGTAGAGGGTA
The DNA here is from genome assembly GCF_047948215.1 of Lycorma delicatula. Lineage (NCBI taxonomy): Eukaryota > Metazoa > Arthropoda > Insecta > Hemiptera > Fulgoridae > Lycorma > Lycorma delicatula. Next base: position 43,592,355 of record NC_134466.1, read on the forward strand.
TACTGAAATGAAACGACTAGCACTAGATAGGGAATCTTGGAGAGCTGCATCAAACCAGTCAAATGACTGAAAACAAATGACTGAAAAAATTAAACATATATCGAAACTAATGCAAAGGAAAATAAATGAGGAAAAAAGATCATCTTTTATCTCTTTTTTTTTTTTTTTGACTGTTTTTGTATCTTCATGACTACAAAATAATAGTCTTATAAAATATAATACTAACTATTGTATTGGAAAAATTTTAAAAACTAATAATGAAATTTTTTTAATACTGTTAAATTCAAAAAAAATAATGAGTTTATATAATCAGGATGTAAATATAATTACGCGCGCACTCACAAAATACACACCCTCATGCAAATATATTATCGATAAAGTGACAGAGAAAGAGAACAGAAGCGAGTCAACTATGGTAAAAGGAAGAAAGAGGAGAAAAAACAGGATTTCTGGATTAAATTACTTAAAAACTAAAAAATACGTAAAGTACAACCTGACTTTAAATGGTTAAACGAAATTCAAATATCTAAAGAAGTTAAAAGTTTTACCTTATACGCTGATATAATCAATAAAAATATATTTAATTAAATTTTAACACGATAGAACAAAAAATGATTTTAGTAAAAAAAAAATGATAATTTTGATAAAGATAAAAATCACATATACAAAAATTTAATTTAATACGTATTCGATATGAAATAAGATAGTAATATAACTGAAGAAATATAAAATATAATTGTTTCCTGGTTGGATTCCAGGCCACAATCTGGCATTTTTATAAAATTATTAGTATTACGGCCTTTGATTAAGTATTATAAATGCATTTTACCAGTTGACATTTTTTATTTTTTTTTATTGGCTCCATATTAATCGTTAAAATTATTCCAACATCCATAAAGATTCTATATTTAAACAGTTATGGAGATTATCTATTGTAAAAATTAATGTAAGCGTAATAAAACAGCAAGGAAAATCATACAATATTAACGAAACTATTAAGAAGAATTTAAAGAATATATCATAAAGAAAAAGGGATAATATTAGAAATAAAATAAATATACATAAAATTTAAACTAAATGTGATTAATAATACTTGGCAAATTTACGCAAATTTATGTTTGAAGAAACGTGATATTTTGAATTTGAATCATTATGAAACCAGCTCGGAACTGGTGATGCTCTAAAAATCTGATTTTGGCTACAAAATTGATGTTTTAGGACAATTAGGAAATCATCTCGCACCTGATTGTGCTAAAAAAATACTAATTTTGGCTTTCTAGCATGTCATCCTTTAAGTTACAACATGAAAATCTTTAAAAATCATTGAAAACTTACACAAAAACCCAGTTTTTTGGTTTTAACTCTAGTTCCTGAGAATCAATTCGTAAAAACAATAATAGGGATTTATTTCTACTGGGTCTTCCTACCGACTTTCATCAAAATCTTTTTTAAAAATTGTATCCAGTATAGCGAAAAAAAATGCACCCAAAACCACCGTATTTGGCTCTCACCCCGGTTCCTGTGAACCGATTCGCTTGAAAATCAACAGGATTAAGTTTTGTTTCCGATACAGCGAACTGAAAATACTTATACGTGCATACATACCAGTACATATATATATTTATATTTTTATATATATATATATATATATGTACTGGTATATATATATATATATATTATATAAACATTGCAGAATCATGTTTAGGAGACTCAAAAACATACTTGGTCCCCACTCACATCATTTTAGGGGAGATGTTCCCGACATTACCTTAAATAAACTGACTGGGTGCAGTAGAGATTTCTTTTTTTTTTTAATCCGTTGAGAAACTTTTCTTTAATTTTTCTTCTGAATTTTCAAAAAGAATATAAATAAGGTAACAGATTTCCTTTACGTGTAAGTTATTCAAAAAATAATAACCAAATATTTTACCGTTAATATGAATTGAGTTAAACTTCAAACTCATCGGCAATGTTACACAATGAATATATAAAACACTAATATTAAAAAAATCCTTACTTTAAAAACGTTAATTTTTTATTTAAGTAGGATTTTGTTTTACCTTTTTCTTGGGTAAGCTATTTAATATTTCGGTGTAACTAGATTTTACAGTAAGAGGCTACATAAGATGGTGTTTAGTATATGTAAGTTTGTGTTTGTTTCCGCACATGAGCGTATGAGAGTGATTAATGGGGAAATAGAATTTTGTATGTTTTGAATACAACAAAGCCGTTAAACGTTACGTTCGTATAATGACATAAACCTCTTATAACAAATCCCATACCATCCCTCATATATTTATTGTAACGACCACTTAAAGCCTTGACTTCGCCTTGTTACTAGTATTATAAAAGAAAGTATACAATAATATGGAGAGAGAAAGAGCGAGAGAGAATACTATAATAAATCCACTAATACTTGTTAAACAGGCTAATGAAATTAAGTAGGAAGAAATTAAAAGAATTTATTTACATATTTCTGTTATATTATTTTTATAATTTTGTATACAAATAATAGTATACGTGGAAAGTATATATTTGGAAACTTTTTCAAAATGTTAAATAAAATATCATTTTCATTTCAATGTTCGTTTGTTCAAAATCTTAAATCTCCGAAAGTTCTTCACCGATTGTTTTGAAATTTTGATACAAAGTTTGCATTCGAATACCTGCGGGTTGTTTTTATACACCAACTATTTATATACCTTAGATATCATACCTGTGACAGGTAAAAACATTATTTTTTTTAAAAACAGCACTATCTATTGGACGTAAAAGAAGTACACGCTATACTAAGTATTTTGCGATCCCATTTCAACGTTTCCGATATGTGTGTCCGCTATAGACTTAAAAACTACTCGACCGATTTACGCGCGGGGGAAAAATCAGAAAAAGGAAAGAGGGAAATATCGGAAAAGGGAAAAATCGAAAAAAGTAATAGGGAAGAAGGTAAAAGAAAAACGGGGGAAAGAAAAAAACGGGAAAAGGAGATGGAAAGGGGAAAGTATAAAAAATAAAACTGCAAAGAGGAAGGGGGAAATGTAGTAAGGGAAAACAAAATTGGTGATGGAAAGGAAAAGTAAAGGGAAATGGAAGAAAGGGAAGGGAATACGGTAAAAATTAAAAAGGGAAAATAAAATGGGGAACAGGGGGAAAAGGGAAAGAGGAAATGGGAAGGGGTAAATTTTTGTGAAGTTCTGAAATGTTCATTTTGTTAATGTTTTATCAAATTTTCAAATGTGTTAATATATCTATATATATATATATATATATATATATATATATATAGAGAGAGAGAGAGAGAGAGAGAGAGCGAGAGAGATTTGCTAATCTAGCAATTGCAAAGCATTGTGCCCAGGTCTACTAGTAAATAATAAATAAATACTATTATTTTTGTTTCATCTCAAGTTTAACCTAGTTCAATTAAACATACGTCACTTCGTAGTTATATTAAAGGTATTTAAATCTGACCCAAGATGGAAAATATATTTAAAAGTAAGAAAAAAAACATAAATAAAGTTTATTAAATTTTTTGTTCACTTAATTTTTTTAAAGATTTCAAATACTTTTATTGTAAAATTGTCATAATTATTTAATTATTCAATAAAAAAAGTTGGCAAAGGATTACGCGAATTTATCGTATCTGCCGGCTAATTCATGGTCATCAAAATAAAATCTAACTGTCAAATTTCCCAAATTTTGAATATTTAATTATTTTATTTTAAGGCTTCCCTACTATGCCAGAATAATTTATTTTTAAATGTATGGTCTCTAACAAAAAATAAATATATTTAAAAAAAAAAAGTTTAAAAACATTGAAAAAATAAACTTTTATGAAGAAAAAAAAATTTCATTACATTCTTTTCGAATGTAATAAAATTTTTTTTTTTACCATGAAAAAAATTACTTCTCATCTAGGTTAGAAATATAATATTGTTGTTACCAAAGCTATATTAATTTTACTAGTCCTTTAAGTAAGACGAAGAGTTCAAAAAAATGATGTTTTTTAATAATCTTAAATATTATTCCCAATCCGTGTGGGAATTCAACTGAACGGACCGGGCTGATATTTTTTTATTTTGTTCGAAATAATCCACAGACATGTTAACAAGCGTCATAGAATCACGAAATTGAGTCTCCTCTGAGAATACTTCAAAAAGTCCTAATTTGTTACTTAATTGAGGAAATTAAAGAGGAGGTTATTACTCAAAGGAAAATTACTTTGAGAAACTGTCAATGCTTGATGAAATACCTGTGAGCCATTCCAAGGAGAGTAAAAAAAAAGTCAGTCCGATCCGTCCAAGAACGTCTGAAAGGACTAGAAATAGGTTTTGAGCACAAATTTTACATGAGGTAGGAAATAAAATAGTAATACAAGTGGGTTGAGGATGAGAGTATTGTAAATGGAATAGGTTTTTAGCCGATTTTGATAAATATATAAAATTACATTCTTGTGCAAATTAATGCGAACAAGAGGTAATTTTTAGTTAGTTATGTTGTATCACTGATTCCAGCTGTAATACAGCTGTTTACCTCAAGTATTACATGAAAATATCTTATGTGTTTTGGGAGGATATGTGGACTGCTTATCTATTTTATTTTGGTTTCTTCTAGAATAAGTGATCTTTTGATTTAGTATATAAATTTAGAAAAGTAGTAATATGGATTTAACTCTTAAGAAAAGAAGCACTCATTCAAGTTACTCGTATCACTCAAAGACAGGTAGCAGCAGAGTGTAAGGTTAGTCTAGGTATAGTAATAAAGTAATTAAATCTTGAGATGGGTACAATTCCACCTCAAAAAAAAGGGCGTTGTGGAAGAAAACGTAAAACAACCTTAAAAGATACGTAAAAAAAGTAAAATTAATCCTCAGTAAATAGCTTTGAGTTACAAAATATTTAAAATCAGCTAGTGCAAAGATTCACGATTCTACTGTACGCAGAAGACTTCTGGAAACTGGTCGCAAGAAAACAACTTCTTACGGACGCCATGAAGAAGAAAAGGCTTCTTTTGACTAAAAAAATACATAAAATAAAGTGTTGAGACTTGAATAAAAGTAATTTTCTCTGACGAGAATCATTTAATAGTTCAGCGCGTAAGCGTGTCACATTGTACGAAGAAGCAATGATGAGCGGGTTTTCCCGAAACCCATTAAACAAGTTATAAAGCATCCTTCAAACAAAATGTTTTGGGAATGCTTCAGCTATTTTAGATCTAAAATTTTAGTACCCATCTCTGGGATGATGAACAGTAAAAAGTACATCCCATTATTGAAAAATACGGGACTACCAGAATTTCAAATCTTGCAGGTTTACTTAGAGTTGAAAACGTTTTCAACAATCGCTGTTTTTCAATAAGATTTTTTTTTTGTTGAGGGCGATAAGCGCCTGAGAGTTATCATTACCCGGAATATTTATTAATAAAACTGTAAAATAACTCCAAAATAATAAAACTTGAATTAAAATAAGTCAAAAATTGAAATAACACTCAAAACGAATATCGCAGACGAAGTCTTTAAAATATAAAAGTTAAAATAATAGAATAAACAAACTATATAAAACTTACCTAATTCCGATAGGTTGTGCAAAAGGCGCCCTTCTCGAATAATAAAATTAAAGACATAGAACCAAAAAAAATCAAAATTGTAAGTAAAGGTTAAAAATTATCAACAAATCTCCTAGCATAAAAATATATATTATAATATTAAATTTTTTGCAATAACCTTGTACTATGCAAAAACAGAAACATCCGGTCCAAAATTTTTTTATTGTTGTACAAGACATCATGGATGTTTCTACGTAGATTAAACTTACGACGCAACGCCGCATAATATATGCAGTCCACGAGAATGTGGTGTAAAGTCATGCGGCAGTTGCAACGTGTGCTTAGGGGTGCGATTCCTCCTCACATTAGGTACTCGTGTGTGATCCTCGTGTGTCCTATCCGTAACCGGCAGAGGACCACTTCCTCACGACGAGTTTTTCTGCAAGAGGATCCCATGGCAACACCGAAACTTTAATCCGTCGGAGTTTATTATCGACGGTCACTTTGCCACCTTGCTCTCAGTGATTGTTTTACACGATTAATAAAATCAAAGGTAGTAACTCGGGTGGTGAAAGGAAGTTGAATACACGCTTCTTTGGCAGCATAATCAGCTTGTTCGTTACCTGGAATTCCTACGTGGCTAGGGACCCAGCAAAAACTTACTTCTGTGTTACGATTACCTAACTTAGCGATTGCATCGTAAATTTCAATGACGACAGGATGTTTGAAATAAAAGTTTCCTAACGCCTGGAGAGCACTACACGAGTCACTGCAAATAAGAGTGTATCTATATTTAGGGTTAACGATATTTAGACCCTTATTTATAGCGAGTAGTTCAGCGGTGGACAAAATACCCGGTCGTAATACCGGGTAGGCCAAACATATAAATTCTTTCATTGACAACAAAAGCACAACCAACGGTACCGTCTTGTTTCGATCCATCAGTGTATATCACCGCGTCTGGGTTCGTCTTGGTGAGAGTATACTGAAACATTTGCCGGAAAACAGTAGGTAAGATTTGGCTTCCTGACACTTATCAAAGAAATTTAACCTTTTCACATCTCAAAAAGGAATTCAGTGTTTGAAATGGCCTGGAAATTCATCGCAATTGAAAATTTGTGGGCAACTGGGAAGAAAACAGTGAGAAAAATGGATTGCACTACCAAAGAGAAGATGCTGTGATAAAGGTATGTTTCATGATTACGAAATTAAAAAAAAATATGTAAGAAAACGTATAGATTCAATGCCTAAAAGAATTGCAAACATTATTAGAGGAAGGAGGACATATTAATTAATAAAAAATACTGTAATAAGCATTTTACATTCTTTATATGTAATAAATTTGATTATTCTTGAAAATATACTCTTTTTCACATAAATTTGCACAAAACTGTACTTTATAAATAATAACGCCTTGGAGCAGCACGGGTACACTAGATTTTTTTAACTGAAATATGTTTTTAGCAGTTATTACAATGAAGTGAAAATTATTTTTTCATAACCTAATATAATTTCTGAAACACAATATAGTATTTTGTATTTAACCTAAAATAATTAATCAAAGTAAAGCGTTTTAAACATATACTTAATAGCTTCGTTTATTTTATTTGTTTAAAAACAGGGCATTCATTAATCGTAGGTGTCAAATAGTAATCCGCTTACAAAATAACCTAAAATATATATATTTCTTCTTCCTGCGTAAATCCAAGATAAAAAGGATAGATTAAGAAAAAGATGAATATGTTTAGAGATGTTAAACCATTAACAACATTTTTCAGTTCTACAATCTATTTAAAAATCTTGTTCTGTATAAACAAACAGATTTATGTTTTTAAATTATTCTTTCTTGTATTTCAACGAGATTTATTCATCAGTCCTCTTTTACGCTTTCTTCTTCTTTGTTAACACTTACTTTTTATCACTTTGCTTTTTATAGTTGTGTTCTACAGATCCTAAAAAAGGTTTTAAATTTATTATTTGTTTAAAGAAAACCCGGAATATTGTTTCTTATTAATGGAGTTTAATTCTATATACTGCTTTCTACGGCGGTTAAGTTATATTTTTGTTTTTTAATAAAAAATAATGATTTGTATTAGTAAAATAATATAATTTTTTTCATACAAATTAGTGTTGTTTTCTTTTTAAAAATAAATAAATATCTAGAATAAAAATCTAAAAATTATTTTTGTTGTTTCAATACATGTTATAATAAGATCTATTTGATATATATATATATATATATATATATATACTAGCGGACCCGACAGACGTTGTCCTGACGCGGCATTATTCTGTAATAAATGCACACACATAAATATAAGTAACTTAAGTTAAAATTAGCAGGAATGTGTTTTAAATTTCATTAAAATGACTATTAGTATGATATTATCAGTTTGTGATTGTTGTATTATTGTAATGGGTTTATTGATTAATTATGTTAGTATGGTTTCACTAAATATTGAGATGTTCGATGAAAATTGAATTAAAATATCGAAACGTCATAAAATTAATAATTAGGGTAATTAATCAATTTTCATCCACATTACTACTAATTTTCACTTAACATCTTTCTAAAAAAGTACCTCCTACATATTTTTTTTATATTTAATAATTTTGATGTTTCATAACCATGTAACAGCTTAATTAATCAATTAACAAAAAAATTAAAGCACTGTAGAAAACAACGTAGTTAAAATTTTAGTAGAAATTTTTATCATTTTTCTCATTCTTTATTTTAACATCTATTTTACCAAATTTTAGATAATTGTAAATTATAAATAATTTTAGAAAACTTTTTGTAAAATTAATCAGCTTAAACATTATAAATTCAATTTTTTTAAATATACTTTAAACTATATTATAAGTAACTAATATTTTAATTTTATAAATGTTATAATTTATTTTACAAACTTAAATTTTTATTTTCAAAGAGCCGTTCAATACTTCATAAGTTGCATAGAATCAAATGAGAACTGACAATTTAAATTTGTAGGTTAAGTTGATTGTTATTGAATGCACGTATATACATCATTAAAATTCAGGAAAAATCATGTTAAATACTCACTTCAATACTGCACCTTACAAATTTGCACAATGTACATTTTTTAATTAAACTTTAAAACGTTATTTCAATAAATAATAATATAATATAATATTCTCAATAAGCGCGCAATTCTAGCAGACTTGGCAATGCTTCCCTATTGCTAGATCTGAGTATACAGATTAAATGACAACAATTGAAAGTTTATAAAAGTCAGAATGTAAATAAATCCAAATGGCAAAACAACAGCACTACCTATCGGATTTAATTAACACCACTCTCTAATCACAGTATTCGGTGGAAAATAATTTTTTAACGAAAAGTGTTGTGGCTGCAAAATCATTACAATTAATGCTGAACATTACGGAACTTACAAAAGATTACAGAACCTTATAAAATTTCACCGTTAACATTAAAAATTCAGAATGTAAATAAATCCAATTGTCAGAACAGCACTACCTATCGGATTTAATTCAAATATTCTCTAAACACAGTAGTCCCGTTAAAAATACGAATTTTAATGTAAGAACAACACTAAGCTACGAAGCAAGTAACTGATATGCGAAAAAGGAACAAAATAAAAAAATTCCTAGAATCCGATCGCAGCACCAACTACCGGGTTTGACTGATAAACCAAAAATTAAAAAAAACTTCTAAAACGCGATGCAGATCTGCCTACCGGACCCACACGCTGCCTACCGGACCCAATTGTGAACCTTAACCATCCCAAGATTAACAACACATAAATAAATTTAAAAAACATTTTCACTTCAATACTGTACCTTACAAATTTGCACAATGTGTATGTTTTAATTATACTTTAAAACGTTATTTCAATAAATAATAATATAATATTTCTCAATACTCGCACAATTCTAAACGCGATCGCAGTGCTGGCTACTTGTTACTTAATCAGTTATGATTTTGTTTACACTGGCAACGGCCATACTGGCTCTTTGTGATTGGTCGTTGTGTTTGACAGCGGCCATCTTGCATTGATCTGATTGGTTTTCCTTTGTTTACATTTCCATCTGAATTATTAGCCTCTTATTTATTAAAAAACTGTTTTCTCGCGATTTTTTGTAACTCAATAATAAAACAAAATTACGAAATATTTTTCTCAATTTGATCGCAGCACCAACTGTCGGGACAAACTAAAATTAAAATAGAATATTCTTGAATATTCGATACTGCGATGGTAGCACAGTCTGCCGGATCCAATGTAAAACATTTCAAAATCAACAACTACTTATAAATAAAATATTAATTTAAAAAACATTTTCCAGTGGACCAAATTGTGAATCTAAATCATTCTCGAATCCCCTTGAAGACACACAAAAAATTTCATAAAAATCAGTCCAGCTGTTTAGGAGGAGTTCACTTTCATACACAAGAAATATATATATATATATATATATAAAGATATATATATATATATAGAGAGAGAGAGAGAGAGAGCGAGAGAGAGATTGAGTGAGAAAGAGAGGCTCCTGGTCTGTTACTCTTTCATGCGAAAACTACTCGAATGATTGAGCTGAAATTTTGCATGAATCATAGATTTTATACATGTAAAGAACATAGACTAATGCAGTTATAAAATATTTACCTTTTCTAGAAGATAATGATCATTTGAATCGCTTGCGGTAACAAACAGATTACGTCCTTGGCAATATTCAACTTTAGTATGTCTAAAACTTTTGCCAAATCTAATTAAATTTTCTACGAAAAAGGTCCGTTTTTTTATCTTTCGATATCTCTTTCAGTTATAGAAAAAAAGTAGCTTTCAAGTTAAAGTAAAGCGGCGTAAATTTCTTTAAACTTGCCCTTTATTTTCAGGCACCTCCATTTTTCACTTAAATTTGTGGTAGACGCTTCAAGTAAGCATAGATGAAGTCCTACGCAAGAACTATCGCATGAAAATAAACAAGAACAAAACAAAAGTAATGAAATGTAGTAGAAATAACAAAGATGGACCACTGAATGTGAAAATAGGAGGAGAAAAGATTATGGAGGTAGAAGAATTTTGTTATTTGGGAAGTAGAATTACTAAAGATGGACGAAGCAGGAGCGATATAAAATGCCGAATAGCACAAGCTAAACGAGCCTTCAGTAAGAAATATAGTTTGTTTACATCAAAAATTAATTTAAATGTCAGGAAAAGATTTTTGAAAGTGTATGTTTGGAGTGTCGCTTTATATGGAAGTGAAACTTGGACAATCGGAGTATCTGAGAAGAAAAGGTTAGAAGCTTTTGAAATCTGGTGCTATAGGAGAATGTTAAAAATCAGATGGGTGGATAAAGTGACAAATGAGGAGGTATTACGGCAAATAGATGAAGAAAGAAGCATTTGGAAAAATATACTTAAAAGAAGAGACAGACTTATAGGCCACATACTAAGGCATCCTGGAATAGTCGCTTTAATTTTGGAAGGACAGGTAGAAGGGAAAAATTGTGTAGGCAGGCCACGTTTGGAATATGTAAAACAAATTGTTAGGGATGTAGGATGTAGAGGGTATACTGAAATGAAACGACTAGCACTAGATAGGGAATCTTGGAGAGCTGCATCAAACCAGTCAAATGACTGAAGACAAAAAAAAAAAAAAAAAAAAAAGCTTCAAGTAGTTGATCTCTGCTTGGATAGTCTCAACGTTTCTCGCGTTGGACACTATGTAATTTCCTCCAGAATTTCTTATGGGAACAATATGTAAATATACACTCCAGAAAGAAAAGCTGCAAATATTGTACAAGAGCTTATTTCTAAAGTAACGACCGTTTCATTGTAACAAAAATTATTCTGAATACTTTATAAATATTTTTATTTCTCTTAAACTACATACCCTATAGTAATTCTTTATGCAATCGCCAAATGAATTGAAACATTCGTAGTTATACACCAGCTTCAATACATCCTCGTCGTATTCTTCTGCCGCCAGTCTATTTAACCACTGATTAACAGCATTTTTAAGTTCATCGTTACCAGCGAACTCAAAAATTTCCCAGACAAATGGTAATCAGAAGGAGCTAAGTCTGGACGATATGGTGGTTGATCGTAAATTTCCCACCCAAATATTCTCCGTAAATCACATGTCGGACCCGCAACATGTGGACGTGAATTATCGTGCAGCAGGATGACGTCGTCGGTCAGCAGCCTACGTCACCGATTTTGAATGGCGCGCTGAAACTTACGTAGAGTTTTGCAGTAGGCTTGATTCATCTTAACTAAAGTATGAATTTATTATAAACTACCGAGTGATGGCTCTTTTAAGTTGAACAATCTGTAGTATTCTTAAAAAAAAAAGTTCATAGGGAAAATCTATCGAGATAGTTTTTAAACACGTATATATTAGACAGTATTAGTTAGTGTCTCATTAAAAACGAGATAGAATTTTAAATATGTATATTTCTTTATATTAACAAAAAAGTTTCAAATTGACTTCGAGAAAAGAATTTAAAACACTTAAAGTTACATATAAAGCCTAATTATTATACAATAGAATTTTATATAACTTTTTAACAAGTTAGCAAACTTTAAATTCAATTAATGATAAAAGAAACAAAAAAAAGTATATGATGTAATTGTAGTTTTAAAAAAATTCCTGAAATTTTCATCGTGTAAGTTAAAACTTAAATTTTAACCATAAAAACGAACAAGATTTTATATGGTGCAGATCTTAATTTTTTTCCATTAAGTGGTTCGAATGATTTAATTCTAAAAATATTATATTGTAATATCTATAAAAATATATTGTTTAATTTAGATGTGAAGGCTAAATTTTCTTTTTACAGTTAAATATCTACAATTTGTTCCCCGGAATAATGGATAGATATGTAGAATGCTATAAGTATACTTAACGGGAACAAAGATAAGCCCAACAGTAATTAACTACTTTATATTTTTTTATTTTTTCTGGCAGCTTGTAACAGCTGCTGCCGTTGATTATGAAATTAATTTTTTCGTAGCGTATGAAAAAATACCATACCTAATCAAGACACAAACTTAAAACTTCCGGATGAAAGATGTTATACCACAACACTGCTGTTTGTTCTACCACAAAGATCAGCCAGATTAAAGTAATATTAAAATAATTTTGGGGTGTTTGGCTTTGAAATTTCATTATAAAATTTTATAATTAACAGTTTTAAAATTATTTAATCTATCTCTTCTATACAAAAATTCATGTTTACAAAAGATTTAAACATTTTTTAAAGAAAAAAAAAACTGTATACGCATAATACGAGTATTAAATCAATGATTTTCATCATAATGAAACCAATCAATTTAAAGAAAAATATTTTTTTTAAATAAGAAATAAAGTTTTAAATTTAAAAAAATACAACAATGTATGATTTCCTTGTAAATCCAAGAAGAAAACTCACTTTTCTTTGTATCGCAATATATATATATATATATATATATATATATATATATATATATACACGTAGAATTTCAGACTCTGATTTTTTTTCTTGGAAAACACTTGCTTCTTCTACCCGTTGTATAGTACTTGTATTTGAATTCATGAGATTCAGATAGAGTAACTGCAGTTTCAACTAGAATAAGAAGAATGGAAAATGTTAGAGAAAAAAGTTTGAAGGTAGAAAGTAGAAGTAAAAAAAAAAAAAAAAAACTTGTCTTTTTCTTTCTTGATCTATATGTGACACAAATTCAAGAGGTATATTTGCAAATTCTTATACGGTGATGGTACAACACCAGCTGATACATTATTACTGTTAGATACAGATGAATTGGAAACATTTCTACAAATGGTTTAACATATTTTATAGGATAAATTTTTTATTGCACATACTCTTATCTTATTTCTGAATAAATTTACCTCACGTACGAAAAACAGATCAATAACAGAATTTTAAACAAAAATTAGCAAACGTAACCGGATTTTTTTTTTTTTTTTTTAGATTTTCAGCAGTATTTTTTCGTCATCGGCCATTTGGTTCACTTTTCCTATTAAAAACAGTTCTCTTCTAATTAAAAATCTGCAATGTTTTCATTAAAACACTAACCTCTTTATGAATAAATTGTGTACACAGATAAAAATTTAATTATTATTATGTGGTCGATTTTTACGACTGCTATTATACGGTTAAAAAAAAGAAACGTTTTCGAGAGTTTTCCCTGGAATTATCAAGGGAAACAGTGGGAATAAATTGATAATAATAGTATATATATATATATATATATATATATATATATATATATACGGGAAAAATTAATACTCCATCCTCCAAAAAAAGAAACGAAGACAAAATATCGTAAATAAAGCGTTAATTTTGCTACAAATGAATAAAAATTAAATAACAAGATATTGATTTTAAAAAGGGAACAAGGGACAAATTTGTACAGGATGGTTCAAAATGGAAACTTGTATCACTAACAATAAAATAAATTAATAATAAATACGGTACAGATAAAAAAAATCGGGTAGGGTTGTGTCGGGGCGCACGACCGTTGGTTTAAATGAATGTTACAGATCTTGGATGAAGTTCCTCCGAGTTACAGACCGACCAACTTAAATTGGAGAGCCACCATCGTATTTTTTTTTAACAAAACTGAAAGTCTCCAATGGGGAATTTTAGTTCTTTCATTTTGCCAAATCAACAGATAAATTGGTCGATCTGTATGTCAGCTAATCACTTTTAATGTATCGGATTGAAATGAAAACGAGACATTGACTGCGTACTAAATTTAATTTTAACATAAAACAGACACTAAATGGTATATAATATTTTTTTTTACTAATATTTGACGACAATTTTGATCAACTTTGGTCTATGATATGAGAAGTAACAGACAAAAGACATAATAAGTAGTGGTAGAGGCGCCCGCGCCGTCGGCATCGTTCACTGAGCGCACCGTGCCCGCTTTGCGACGCTCCCGAAAACAGTCTCGCTCGCTCGGCACCGGACATTGGGTTGCCTGTGCGTGGCCCATAATCTCCTCTTTCCAACGATATAAGTAATTTATATTTTCGGCTGGCTTTTCCGTGAGCTGAGGCTGACATATTAAATTTTTGTATTTTTTTACGTTTACTTTAATTTTTTACACATAAATTTTGTCCAAAATACACTTATTATTACTTAAATTGATCTTTATCGACAATTCTAAACATAAACACACGAATCACCGCGTTATCACATCTATGTTGTGAGCTACACATGGAAATGAGCGAGAGCGCTAGTTTTGGCTGAACTACACTATGCCCCCTCCTCGCTAAACCGCTCGCCAATGACGCAAACTCAAAGTTGTATGTGAGTGAGCTGACCATATAAGTTATAAAATAATACCACACTTACGTCAGTGAGACTAATAGTTAGGAAGTTACTAAGGCAGAACGACCTTTTCGTTACGCTACAAATTTCTGTTCTGGTACCCGTATGTTTCGGTGTGATATTAAAGGCGTTTCACGTCAAAATATGTAAATATTTAGAAGCGTATATTTATACGAATAAGCAATCAAAGTAGGAGTGTAAATGACTTCCATTCCATATTTATGATCTATTCTAAACTGTTCTAAACTGTTCTAAACTGAAAGAGATTAGTAAAAAAAATCACGCTTCAAAAACTGTTCTTAGATGACCATTTTTAATCAATACTATCAACAGATTACGAAAAACAATACCAGAAATTTTCATCAAAATAAGAAAAAATAATAATAATATAAATTGATAAATAAAGTGTACTTAAAAAAGGAGTGTCCTGCGAACGCGGATACATTTACTAAAATATTATTACAATATAAAAAAAATAAATCTTACTTATTTTTACCAATGTGGAGGTCAAAACAAGGCGATATCCTTCAAAATCCGTACTTTCGATGTTATTTTAGCACCAAATTAATCTCCATAAATAGGAGTCTAGCATAGATCTTGATGTAGAACACGTTTTGCGATTATATTTATTAGCTGCTGCCCATAAACTCTCCACTATATTTGTATGCGTTCCGGTAATTGGATCTCGAAAGTGAACAGATTAACTAATAGTTGACGTCCAAAAATTTAACCTTGTAGATTAGAAATTTCATCGTAAATCCGCCAAAAATCAAAGATTACTTCGTTCCAGGTATAATATACTAGTTTATAACACTTACTAACGTGTCTTTCGTTCGATTGGTAATCGCATATACGAAAAATTCT
This sequence comes from Lycorma delicatula, assembly GCF_047948215.1. Classification (NCBI taxonomy): domain Eukaryota; kingdom Metazoa; phylum Arthropoda; class Insecta; order Hemiptera; family Fulgoridae; genus Lycorma; species Lycorma delicatula. The sequence goes on from NC_134466.1 coordinate 43,608,088, forward strand.
TTTATATCTCTGAAAATTCCCGCAAATACCAACTGCTGAAGGTAAAACTTTATACAAAAATTCCGCATTAAAAAAATGGATTTTCCTGTATCCACATTCAACTCATTCTCGCTTACCTCTACGTGGTTACACATATCCGCACACATTTTCCTTACAAGAAAGTCTACCACTCCACCGATCTCCGTGGAAGGTCTCGGCCTTTCATCCGGAGGTTCGAATCTCCGTCAAATTTTTCATACGTTACAAAATTCAATTTCTATATTTCACGTAAAGTTTCAAATCTCCTGCGTAATAAAATAAAAATTATTCAATCAGTTACAGTGCGCTACCTGTACCCAATTCTTCGTTAAACTTAAAACTACTCCCTACTCCACGGGTAAAGGAATTAAAAAACAACATCCAATTTCAGTTTGCTGGATTTTAGTCACGTGCTATTCCTAAAACGAACTAAATTACGACAGCCCCCTTTTTCATCACGCCACTTATCATTTCTGTCACAATGAAAGAGACATTACATGAACCTTTACGAAAAAATTAGGACTATAAAATCCCTTTAGTTTTCAAAAAACGAACAGCATATTTTTTATCAGGTACCTCACGGATTAAGCGAATCAAACCCATGTCGAATAAAACTAACGAATAGTGATAAGCAATGAAAATACATGCAAGTACAATATTGAAATAATTGACTGCACTGACTACTGCACAACCAGCGATATTAACCCTTAACTGCTCGCGTCCGGTCTATATGACCTAAGACACTATTTATATCTAAAATTTAATATTTGCCTAATTGTATTAGGTTGGCAAGCCTGCTAATCTCCTATCGTAATCCGTTCTATCTGTCAATACTCCCCAGCTTCCCTTAGTTTGTGTAATATAAGTAACAAAAATAAGCTATTTTATCCGACGCGACCGGTTGTGTTACACTATTGCGAGAGATTTTCTTAAAAGATTAGGCTATATTTTAGTCCAAAATTTACATGTTAAAAAATATCTCACACCGGAAAATCAAAAAAACTTGAACAAAATAAAAATATATTTTGATGAACAGAGGAAATTATTCTAACAAATTACACATTTTTGGCTAATCTGATTTTTTATTTTACATTTTTTTCCTCATGGCTCATAATCCACTTTTAGCTATAAATTAAAAGTCTTCTTTTACGGAAGTGTTATCCTATATTGTCTTGTACTATACTGTAGTTTATTACAAAACCCTTTCAACAATTGATTTCGTGGAATTCTGAAAATCTACACAATTATTTGAGAACAGATTTGTTCTACCATGCTTGACTAAAATGAATTATTGGGATTGATCCCAATTGAAAGTTATTTCATAAACTCTGATTCAATAATCAACAAAGAATAAAGCATTTCGAGATGATTTAACCTTTAGATTACATGTCTATATAATATCGTCTATTCTATCCAGTAGGACGGTATGAGATATCGTTTTGTGCGAATTAAATATATGTATTCATCTGAAAATTAATGGATAAATCAGATTTTTTTAATTAAAAAAAAAAAAAAAAAATACTATTGTTCCCACAAAGAAAATAGGACTCACAATACAAAATCTGTAAAACCCAGCTTTATTTCTACTTTTGATCGCACAAAGTCGTACGAATAAAATAAAGAGTTCAGATTATGACAATCATATATTCTGAGAATAATTCTATGCATCAAACGAATCAAGCTTCTATTTTAAAAAATGTGATATTAAACAAATTTTGAAATTTTATTACAAAAATACTGACAAAGTTTACATGATTTTCCCGGATATGCCGATCAACTTGAAAAAAAAGTATATCTTTTACGAAAGTAATAAAAAGAAATGTTTCTCTTTTGGGTTCGACATATATTTTTGTCAACGTTGTATTAATTTTAGTAGTTCTTTAAGTGGTGGAAAAAATATAAAACATTTTTTTTATTAATAGCAATTAAAAGAGAACCAAAAAAAAAACAATATATTTTTTTAAAGGTGGAGAATATAAATTGAAAAAAAAAATTTCTAAGCAAAATTATATAAAGTTTAACCTTAATAAAGTTGTTTAATTAAAGGTTTTTCTAAATTGGATAAAACAAAGAAAATTTTACTTGCAGTAAAAATGTTTCTCCATTTTTGATTCGGGGTCCATATATTTTAATTTTAAGAGGCGAGGTTTGAAAAAATCCGCCATTATGGATCAAAGAAATTAAAGAAGAGATGCAAGAATTAAATTTTACTTACGAAGAATTACTTAATAAATCCGAAAAATTTTAATTTGTTAGTAAAGATCCGAATACCAACTTTAAAGTAAAAACTTTTAATTATACAAAAAGGGTTTATTCAGAAGAGGATCGTAAAGCAAGATCATTAAGAACGACTAAATATTGGGAAAAAGCAAAAGCTAAGAACTTAAAGGCCAAAAGATCGGTGTATTTAAAATAACAAAATTGCTGTAATAAAGTTTTCTATAAAATGTGTTCGAAATTAATATTTCCACGATTTTCCCTCACCCCTTAATGAATTTTGAAAAAAAAATTATTATGATTAATGCCCCATATATAAAAATGTTTGAAGAAAGTCGATTTGGTCTCTCCCAAGGTATAATTCCAAAAACAATGTGACACACATACTCGTATGCACGTACGAGTATGTATAACTCAAAAACCACATACATTGGCTTTTTGGTCTAGATTTGCATTAACGTAAACGTTAGTTCTAGGACCTATTTGTTTCGATTTCCCAGCTCAAAAACCATAAGAAGCAATTGAATTTTCTCCTTAATTGACCTTCCCAGAATTTCAGAAAGCCTTAATTTACCCGGAAGAACTGATACTCGGGCTAAATCTTTCACTCTGTATAACTCGCTAACGAAGCGTTTTCGAACCTATGTTTATATGAACTTTTTTTTTATTTTTAGCCTCTAGAATGAGTTGTCAAAGTATCCTCCTGAATCACCCAGTATATATATATAATATATATATATATATATATATATATATATATATACATTTTATATATATATATATATATAGAGAGAGAGAGAGAGAGTGAGAGAGAAAGGTATATATAAGCTGGTAATTTTTATTAATATACTATTATTAATAATTTTTATTACATTTAGTGGAGGAAATATAAACAGGTTTTTCAGCTTGCATTACGTTGCGTAAGCGTTGCTGGTTTAAGTGTCGCCAATAACTCGATTATTTTGAACAGATTTTTATAAATGAAGTGTCATTTTGTTAAAAATAAATGCTTTATAAATTTTTTAAAAATAAAAATTTTAATCAAACAAATAATTTACAAAGATATTGAAGATTAAAAAAATTAAATGGCCACAATTTTGAAATATTTGAAGGTGATGTTTTCAAATTTAAGAAACTAGTCTTAGATTTGCCAAATTTAATTAAAGTAAGTAAGTTTACCCGATCCTGAGAAATAAACTTTTTGTTGAAAATCACAGAATGGCGTCCAGAAGGAAAACAAAGTAAAATAGGACTTATGTCGATATGAACTTTTTTGCTCATTTTGGTGTCCTGAAGTTCGTCCAAACGTCTCGAGTGTATATATATATATATATATATATATATATACTTTTTAGTACTTTATTTGAAAGTCGGCTTTATAATTTTAAAGTAGTTTATTTTGTTAAAAAAGTGTAATTATATAAACAAAAAAAAACTACTTATAAAGATGATTTAATATAACCACTTTATTAAGAAATAAAATGTTATTTATCATTATAAAAACGGTTATAGATGATAACATATAATATTATTGAATGATTAACTTCAGAATATAATTTACGTTTTCTATGACGTAATAGTTTATCGAAATTCTTTATCAGAAGTTTTCGTTAATTGAAAATTCACTCACTATTAGGTTGTACGAGAAATAGTAAAAGTGATAATAATAATAATAATATATAGCTTAACAATAAATTCATAAATTTTCTTCAGGAATAATCTAATAATCAATTATAAATTTATTTCTGCAAGAGCGAATTAGTTAATAAATTTTAACGGGAATGGTTGTTCAGTAATGTTAGTGCGTCGTTTCTAAACTTCTTTGTAGAAATTGGTAACGTTCCAATATCTGGTATATACGTAAGGTTCTTCGTAAAGGTATTATATTGCTTTGGGAATTTCTAGTAAGAGTTAGAAAACATTGGAAATGGTAAAAAAAAGAGGATGGAAAGAAGTGAAAAATTAGTTACAAAAGAAGTAGTAATGGTTTAAAAAAAATCTGGTAATGTTTTTTTTTTATTTTAAAAATATGCTCACAGTTTTACAAGATGTATTCTATTGAGCTCAAAAAATTTAATGAGGTAAATATTTTTGAATCTGTATTCTTTTTTAATTTTTTTATTTCTTTACTACAAATCAATTAGAATTATCAACGAAAATTCATGGCAAGTCAACTACGTTTGAATGCTTATTAAATAAAAACTGGACAGTTCTTTTTTTACTGAAATTTCGAATTAAAAAAAAATCAAGGTTGAATAAAATAATCTACGCCAACCACAGTTAACAATAAAATTTAATTTCTGTTCACACTCTAAAGACTACAATTATTATTATTGTGACGATCAAAACCATAGCGATAAACATGTATTATTTACAATCAATTTATTTAGATCGTACAAAGAGTTTTATATATCTCTGATTTTAATTTATCTCTTATTCAGAAAATTATGTGTATAAACAATGTAATTTTATTTATTTTTTATTTTAATTATATAACGTTATATTTTATGTTATAATACCATTTTTCCTTATTTAATTTTAATTAAAAATCCTACCGTACTGAAGGGCATTTGCAGGTGTGCCTGACTGTATGTTCGTTAACCTCTAGGACTGCCGTTGGATATTGCTTCAGAGGATGAGATAAATAATTTGTAGCGTGTGAAAATACCACGCCTGATCGGGATTCGAACCCGCGAACTCTAGATGAAAGGCTACCACTTGCACCACGGAGGCCGGCATGTGCGTCCCCCTTTCTTTCTTTTTTTCCTGTTTAGCCTCCGGTAACTACCGTTTAGATAATACTTCAGAGGATGAATTAGGATGATATGTATGAGTGTAAATGAACTGTAGTCTTGTACATTCTCAGTTTGACCATTCCTGAGATGTGTGGTTAATTAAAACCCAACCACCAAAGAACACCGGTATCCACGATCTAGTATTCAAATCCGTGTAAAAATAACTGGCTTTACTAGGACTTGAACGCTGTAACTCTCGACTTCCAAATCAGCTGATTTGGGAAGACGCGTTAACCACTAGACCAACTCGGTGGATGTGCGTCCCCCTTAGCTGAAAACATGCTTACATGATCGAACACACTGCCCATCAAAAAAATCACTTGATTTTCTTTCTTTCTTAAATGTTTTTAAGCAATATAACTAAGAAAAAGCAACACCAACAAATAAGAGCAAAAAAAAAGTACATGCTTACATGATTGAACATATTGACCGTCAAAAAACCACAAGATTTTTTCTTAAATTTTTATAAACAATAAATAACAATAGTAATAATAATTATAAAATAAATTAATAAATTTTACTATCATTATTCATTCATTCAATATCGTAGCAAATCTTAAAACATAATTATTTTCGATAAAAATAAATCGATAGTGAAAATACTATCATTATCCATTAAGAATCCATTGATATTTTGTCGGAAGGTTAGTTTAGTATTACGATAATTTTTACGAGACGCCGTCCGCCGGGGCAACCCGCCCGGAAGGGCCTATCAGGTGCCGTAAGCATACCCTGCATCTAGTACGTTAATAAAAAAAAACTCACCGGCTTGGTCTAGTGGTGAAAGCGTCTTCCCAAATCAGCCGATTTGTAAGTCGAGATTTCCAGGGTTCAAATCCTAATAAAGTCAGTTATATTTACACGGATTTGAATACTAGATCGTGGATACCGATATTCTTTGGTGGTTTGGTTTCAATTAACCACACATCTCAGGAATGGTCGAACTGAGACTGTACAAGACTACACTTCATTTACACTCATACATATCATCCTAATTCATCCTCTGAAGTATTATCTAAACGGTAGTTACTGGAGGCTAAACAGGAAAAAAAGAAAGGTATGTATGATTGTAAGTGACGTACAGTCTCATTTCGATCATTACTGAAATGTGTGGTTAATTGAAACCCAACCACCAAAGAACACCGTTAGTATCCACGATCTAGTAGTATTCAAATCCGTGTAAAAAGTAACTGCCTCTACTAGGACTTGAGTGCTGGAATTCTCGACTTCAAAATTAGCTGATTTGGGAAGACCCGTTCTCCAATAGACCAACCCCATGGGTTAATGATTAAATACCCAATTCAATTCATTTTAACAATATAAGAATGCTATTTAAAGATAAAATCTTTTAATGCTCTCTTAAATTCAAATCTCAGTATTGTTTCTCCCATTTCATCCTCTTCAACTTCCTCTTCTTCCTGTATAACACCATTTTTTACATCACAAGAGTACAGCATAAGAGTTACATCATAAGAGTATTTAGTGGTTTAGTTTGTTATTAAATTTAATTTAACAATTAGCTTTATAGCGGTGAAAATAAATTTCGTTAAATTTGACATATTTGTGTTTACCATCATATTCAGTGCAATATGGGAGAAAATAGGACACTATTTTTCATTTCTTTGAATGGAATGTCTATTTTTCTCGCAGGTGATTAACCTGTTTTAAATAATTAACTGATTTCTTCATATCGTGTTAGCGATAAGCATTTTTGGTAATGGTATTTATTGTATAAACCATAATTTCACGACTTAAGATCAAGAAATATTTGAAAATAAAAAATAGCCGTTGGTTTTTCTTTGCCGGCGAATATAGTTAAAATATATTAAAATTATGGTGACCAAGTTAAAAATCGGGTATCAAATTTTTTGCAAATCTTTACATTTTCCCGTTCAACTAGTTAGTTTTCACCAAAATATATGTATGTTCATATATCTTGCATTGATTTTGACCTTACATCTCATTATTGATCACATCGTATTCTTCATTGGCTCAAATGTTTCTATATATGGAATATTAATTTTTTCTCAAGATTTATTATGCTGGTGGGGGTAGGGGATATCACAGAAAAACCAATTTCTATTTTCTTTAGAAGAATTTTAGAGAAATGCATAAGTTATAAATAAATAAAAAAATATTTAAAAGTCAACCCCAATATCTTAAAATTGAAATATAGTGTTTTTTCTACTTTCGTTTTATTTTCCTTCGGTTTAAATATCTTTCAACAATTTTTAAAGACATTTACACTTCATAAATAAAGGTGGCAAAAAATTTCCACAGTTTTATTTTTTAAAAATTATATCCCGGATCTAAAATTCAGAACAATTTTTTTGAAAATTTTCTTTTAGTCTTTATTAAAGAAGAGTGTTAGTTTTAGGGAAAATTTTACTATAAATATTTATTTAGCTTAACCTGTATTAGAATATTTTTAGAAAAATTTGTGTTAAAATTTAATCTACCTCTAAAAATTATGTTTTGTTTATTGTTTTTTCATTTTTAAAAGCCGAGAAAGTCATCCAATGCTTTACAAACTTTTTTCCTGTGATAAAAAAAGTACGATGTACTAATGCATTATTAATTATGTCATATTAATTTTTAATTTCAACAAAAATGCAAAAATGAAGTGACGGAATACATAATTCCAAAATAAAGCGGTGTTACAAAGTTACTAACCTATTAAAGTAAAGGATTTATTAATAGATGAATTTCAATCTGATATCATCAAGATTTACCCAAAGGTATATTTGAAAAGAACTTCAATCCAAGTTCATTGACCGCATCGATTACATAAGTTAATAGAGGTATTTAAAGCTCTAGCTAGGTTCTATCAGAAGACATCAGGAGCAAGTATATTCTCATGTAAAAGGAGTTAAGAATGTAATGCATGTTATGTGAGTCAAAATGATAGCAACACACGTGGAAAGCATGAAAATTATGTAAGTATACGGTGCGTGAGTGTGTACGTATATATATATATATATATGCAAAGTGAATTACCTAACGTTCTTTGTAGGCCCTTATCTACGTGAAGATAAAATCTTTGGACAGAATTTTACGCAATACCGTTATTAAATTTAGTCAAACACTAAACGAATCTCTAACAAATATGAAAAATATTTATTTTATTTAGATTATTTAAAGTAGTCATTATATTCCGATCTCCGGAATGTAGAGTGGTAGAGTTTTGGCCTTTTATCGGGTGGGGGGGGGGGGTTCCTTAATTCGAATCCCAGTCAGGCATGGCACTTTTTAATAAGCTACAAAAATTTAATTACCATATTCCCATGTATAAGCTTCAAAAACATGATTTAATTATGTGGATAATTAAATAATCAACAAAAAAAGAAAATTCAAAATCGGTATGTTCTAACTCAATAATTTCATAAAGCTATTGAAAATATAGGCAACTTGTATGTTACATTCCTAACAAATAAACTGTTTTTTTCATTACTTAAAAGTATGAGCTTCAAAGACTGTTACCAACAAAAAAAAAATATATATATATATATGTATATATATATATATATATATATATATATATATATATATAATGGAATAATATAAAATAAAGAAATAACGTCTAAGAATAATGTCGTCAGTGATTACTGTCGGAGAGAGAATAATCTCCATAAAAAAAGGATATCATGGGTTTATTTGTTTGATGTTTGTGCTCACATATTTATTTTAGCTGCTATTGATGCAGAGTAGACCAATGGTAGTGCGGCGGGCGGCTGCGCGTAGCACACGAACGATTCATTCGTTCGAAGGATTTATAATTCTTGATGCGAACGATTTATCTAAGATTATATAGAGTTTTGGGGATAAAACAGGAAAATACTAGGGTTAGAGTTGTACTAAAAAACATAATTCAAGAAACAGCTAAAAATATTCAGAATTTTGAAACTTTCGTTGTAAAGATTTTTGTTGCTGTTTGTATGCCAAATTCATGCACGATAATTAGTTACAATTGGGAAAAACATTTAACAAAATCATGTGCAATGAAATATAAGCCATGAAACATTTTCGCGGCAGGCCATAGACAGGTCTTTTTTTCCAGTAACGTCATAAGAATAATATATTTTCGTATATATATATATTTATTTATTTATTGCAGGTTTGGCAATTTAAATATTATTATAAAAGAAAAAACATTTAAATAAAATATGTTTTAAAAAATAATATAAAATAAAGCTACTAAAACATAAAAACAATTTGAAATAAATTATTATTTTTTTCCCCTAGTCCCCTGTGCCGGACATACAATGAAGTAAAGCTCAGCCCAGGGGAGTGTCCTTCAAACTCAAATAAGCCTCCAGTTCGGCTCGCCGGTTGGATCTTTTGTGATCAACGTCTGCTTCAAATCGTCATGGAGGAGTTAACCAGACCCGACTACGTCATTCCTGGGCCGCCCTCTCAAGGACCCGGACAAGGTCCATACATTTCCTTGCCGCCTCTAACTAGTAGGGAGGGGGAAACGCATTCTATTATGTCATTCGCGGGCCCCACCCAGCAGCCGGGACACGGTCACTTGATTCCCCAGCCTCCAGACCCCAGGAATCCTCGGCTGATCGGAGCCGACACATCTCAGTATGCCGGTGCTGGAGCTATCCGTCCTGCCCTAAATTAAAATCGTTCATCGTCATCTTTATTCCTCAAAATCCTCGCCAAACCGTCGACAAGCTCTCTAGCTTGCCGCTGAAGCCAGCATATAATCTACTAGTTTTTTTGGTGTTAGGTCAGCGACTCCCATCCTGACCCGAGAGTTTTGCCATTTCTGGCATTGGATCACGATGTGCTCCACTGAGTCTTGCTTATAACATTACATACTCGTTGGCAATTCCCTTCAGCCTATTCTGTACAGGTATCCCTCGAAATTGCCATGTCCAGACATGACCTGCGTCAGATGGTAATTTAATTCACCGTGTTCCCTAGCGAGCCATTTCACCAGGTCAGGGATAAGTCTTTTGGTTCAGCTTCCTTTAACAGTAGCCCTCCAGCTCTTACACCATTCGTCGAATAACAAATAAATAAATAATAATAATAATGATATGAATCATAAATAAATAATTATTTAAAAAAATAAAAAATAAATAGGTAGAAAGTTTTAAAAGAATTCATTAACAATTAATTAAGCATTATTCTAGTTGATGTAAAATATATTTTAAAAACACGAAAATTATTTTTTCAACGGTTTTTAAACCGATTAAAAAATGTTATTATTATCTCCAATTCAAATTATCACGATATTCCTAATGGGGATTAAGATTGCCTCCTCTTTGGTTTAATATTCATTATAGAAAAAATAATTAATCCGTTTACTTCATTATATTTCTGTTGCCAAGGTAAAACAAAAAATTCTTCGAGTTCAGATCTAAATATTTTTAAATATTTTCTTATAAGATTATTATTATTACTATTATAGTAATTAGTTTAAATTATCACATTTAATGAACTTTTTTAAGTTTAAATTGTTTATTTTGTCTATTTTAGTATTTTATTTTCAAAGTATAAAAAAGTATGCCTTCAAGAAAGAGTAATCTTTCTTATTATTCAAAGTCTTCTAAAATAATGGGAGTACGTCGGATCTTCTGATACAACTGAAGTGCGTAATTCTCGATTAACCTTTGACCGAGAGTGCTTCACCCAGACTGGAATTGCAGTTAATTCCTCACGAGTTCCTAATAATGTCATTGTAAAGGTACCATGATCACAAGGATAAAGATGGCTTTAACTATGGTGTACAGATTAAGTACGCCAATTACAAACATATTAGCGCCATGACAGCAGTGTGTTTGTATTGTCAAGCTCGGAAATGGAAAAAGGAATCAAAAATCCCCACCCTGTTTTTTAGAAATTCAGTGTAACCTTTTCACCAACCTCAAATTTTGCGATTAAGTTTACAAAATTACAGCAAGAAAATAAAATTTTTACAAAGGAAATCGATGATTATTGAAAATTGATTTTCAAATAGTAGGACAATTAAAAGTAGAAAATAATAATACTGGGGAAATAATTATCATAGAAATTTTGAATTAGAATTATTAGGTTGAATTTTTTGACTTCGTACCACTCGAAATAGCACGGAAGAGAAGAAAAAAAAAAACATTGGTCCGATAACTCCTGCGACGAATAAAAACAATTAATGCCTAGAAACATCTGAACAACGGGAATTTCATCAACAGCAGGAACATTTCAGAGCTTCTACATCAAGAACGAGGAAAACGTTGGAGGAAAGAGAGCTTTTCAGGCTTTAATTTTTATGTATTAGTATTACTCTTACAATCAAGAGAATAACAAATACAGCGGTGGTTCACGGGGCTCCGCTCCCTAAAGCGCCCTGACCGATTAGTATATATATAAAAAAACTAATGCATCTGTGATTCTATAACTCTTTCAAGTAAAAACTAATCAAACAATTGAGCTGAAAGTTTCCATGAAGTATTTTTTATTCCTCATAAAGAGCACTGGATTATTGCTGACGAAGTGTTTCACTGTTTCAAAATGGTGGCTTTTTTAATGGTTTACGGTAACAACCGGGTTATATTCCTTATCAATATTCAATATTACTATAGCAAATCGTTGATCAAATCAAATGCGGAGATCGACTGCAATATTTGGAATTAAATCCTCTATAAAAAAATGTATTTTTCGATATATAAAGTGTGACGGTGTACAGCGCAGTGGGTCAACCAAAACAGTCACTGCCACTGATACCTTGCGTATAACGCGACAAGTTGTGCCTGGTTCGGTTACTTGAGTAAAAAACATTGTACAAGAAAAAAGAGAGAAACGAGGTACGGTCACCTCCTCTTAGTGTTTGTCATGTAACGCTACAAACCGTGCAAAATTTTTTTTTACAGTATAATGGACCAATAGCCAGCTATCCTACCCTACTAAACAACATTTGTATGCGTGGCTATGTGTACGTATCCCTTAGCTTAGCACCGGAAAGTACCGATCACTAGCGGAAATTCCCGATTCGTTAGTACATGTCTCGTGTTGGGCAGGTGTATACGTGTTACACCATATATATGCGAAATAAATGTCGATATATATATATATATATATAGAAGTATTGGGAAAATTTATTAATTTTTAACCGAATCCGAATTTTCGGACGAATATCGCAAATATCTCGAAAACGATTGGTCCTAGCGCTCTGAAAATTTTTGTTGACCCACCTCAACGGTACTCAATCCGCTTTCATTGGTACCCGTCGGATGATAATATTTTCAAGTGCCCCCGGGGAGCCGTTCCGAAATTGGGAAGGGGTGCGATGGGGTGCCACCGTAATATCTCGGCAACCACTCGTCCAGTTTTCAAGATTCACACGGCGTATGTATCAACCGGTTGAACGCTAACTCTTTAACGCATCGGGTACACTCATGATCGACCGGATCTTGGTTATCCGGAAATTAAATAGTTTTGATTGCACTCACCCACCGTACCGATCCGATCTTTCGTTAAATATGCTCAAATATATGCGCCAGCGCAGCTACAAAGTATAAGCTTATGAAGACTAAAAAGTATAAAATAAAAAATATATAAAAAGAACATTTAAAAACCACTTTTATATTAAACGCTTTAAAATGTAAAAAATTATTTTAGGACTGTATCTGAGAATGGATTTGACAATAAGTTTTGATGGTGATATGTAAGATTATGTGAAAGTCATAGCTTCAAATTAAAAGTTTTATGTTTTTGCCAATTTTTTCTTATGCCTAAAGAATGGGGTGCAAACACGCATGAGAAAAAATTGCCAAAAACATCAAATGTTTAATTTAAAGCTACGACTTTCACCTAGTCTTACATATCAACATCAAAGCTTGTTATCAAATCTATTCTAAGTTACCGTCTAAAATTATATTTTTCCTTTTAATGCGTTTAATTTAAGTTTTTTTACATATTGTTTTATTTATTTATGTGATCTCTTTTCTTCATAAAATAATGAACTATAATATCCAAAACATTGGCACCGGAATGTAACTAGCGGAAAATACCGATTCGTTAGTATCTATTTCTGGAGTTAAATTTTAATTTAACTTTAGTTATATCAATTTTCATCATTCAAAATATAATATTTTTACACAAGAGGAAATCAATTTTGGACACTAATAATCCCATTCCGAGATCCCGCCCGCCAGGACAACCCACCCGGAGAACAGCTAGTAACTATTATTTTTAAAATGGTGTTTCAGAATAGTCATTTATTCTGAAACTGGTATACTTAGAAAGTTTTGAATTCTGAGCTGATTAAACTATTGCTCTAAAGAAATTACAATACAATGATAGCTTTTATAAGTTGAGCAGACTATAATTGTTATTTATTAGTATAATTCTCACAACCATGAAATTAACCAGCCCTGGTTAGTCGGTAAGGGTAAGCGAAACTACCCCTGACCGGGTAGTCTTTAATATATTTATTTTACAATTTGTTTTAGTTTAATTATGATAATTTCTTTGTTAAATATGAATAGGTCAATCCTATTCAAATCAGTACAATCCGAATGAAATATATCCATTTAAACGTAAACTGCCTATTTAGTAATATAAGAAATGAAGTGCAGGAATATATTCCACATTTCTTTTTTTTTTACTTTTAAATTGTCAAAATTAATTTTGTTGAATTTTCAAACAAAAATACTTTGTATATTAAAATAAAATTAGTGGTAGAAGAATATATTTATTATAAATAATCAATACAGAATAATATTTTTTAATTAAAAAAAAAAAACATTTAGTGACCTTATTTTTTAAAACTGGAAACAACTTCTATTGTAAAAAATGTACAAGGAGATAACTAGAGGAATTTCCATCCTGCAAATCAAATGGTTGAGTTTAAACATGCAAATCGAATTGAGACAAATTTTTGAAAAAAGTTTTTTTTTTAAATCTATCAATATCGGGAAAATGTCCAACATTATTTTTCATCGAAACAAGTACGTGTTGCTTATAAAAAATCTATCAATACATAAAACAAAATACAATGAGCTCTAGAAAAATGCTGTTGGCAATTTCTTTCATTAAAATGCTAAATACAAAATGATTTGCAGGATGATAATCATTTCAACAAAATGGATGTGAATTCCCTTTTGGTTTGTTTTGTTTATATTTTCATTTTTTGTTTGGTTTTTATAGTTTTCCATACAGTTATTCTTCGTTTTAATTTTTATTAACGATCTATCATTTTATTTTTTTGTTTTTATAGTTTTCCATACAATTTTTCTTAGCTTTTATTTTTACTTACAATCTACCATACCTAAAACAAAATTTTTTACTGATCGTTTATTTACGAAAAATTTCTTAACAAACAATTTTATTTTTATTTTGTAAATATTTTTTTTTTTTTTTTTTGAAATTATATTTTTTGTGAAATAACTTGCCTAGTTCTGCTCAACAGACAGTTTGAACAATTTACATCGTCAAAACATTACAATCTTCTTAAATATGGTAATTGTATAATAGAAGAAATTTCAACACTTTAATAAATATACAAATACTAACAACACAGTTTTTAAGAAATTCCCCGTACGCAGCTATTGAAAACAAAATATAATTAAAATATATTAATGACATATTGGAAAAATCCCACGTTATAATTACAAGATAATAATACTAGCTTGAGGTTAAAACCGCAAATTTCAAATCTATGATTACTAAAAAAAAAGCTTCTATTTCAACAACTTTAAATATTAAAATCTTTTCATCGTTCTTGAAAATATATAAATCGATACCTCACACTACCATATTTGTTATTTTTTGCGCAAAACTCAAACTAAGTTCAATTTTATAGAAAATATTTTTAAAGTAGTTTTGATTACAATAAAAAAGAAAACGAAGAAAAATATTAAAAAATGCATCACTTTTGGCCAGATCCGATCGTTTGGTAGGGTTTGGGGTTCCCAATATTGTAAAAATTAATTTATATGAGTAATTAGACGCAAATTAAAGAAACCACAATGAAAAACAATCACAACTTTTTTTTTTTTTGTCTTCAGTCATTTTACTGGTTTGATCCAGCTCTCCAAGATTCCCTATCTAGTGCTAGTCGTTTCATTTCAGTATACCCTCTACATCCTACATCCCTAACAACTTGTTTTACATATTTCAAACGTGGCCTGCCTACACAAATTTTTCCTTCTACCTGTCCTCCCAATATTAAAGCGACTATTCCAGGATGCCTTAGTATGTGGCCTATAAGTCTGTCTCTTCTTTTAACTATATTTTTCCAAATGCTTCTTTCTTCATCTATTTGCCGCAATACCTCTTCATTTGTCACTTTATCCACCCATCTGATTTTTAACATTCTCCTATAGCACCACATTTCAAAAGCTTCTAGTCTTTTCTTCTCAGATACTCCGATTGTCCAAGTTTCGCTTCCATATAAAGCGACACTCCAAACATATACTTTCAAAAATCTTTTCCTAACATATAAATTAATTTTTGATGTAAACAAATTATATTTCTTACTGAAGGCTCATCACAACAAAGCTTCAAAATTTAGAGAATTTATTGTGGTAGAAGTGCGATTTTGCAAAACAGTTTTTCGCAGATATTGTTATTTATTAATTATTAACGAATGTACCTATAAAAAATATGATATTAATTAAGCGAAATCTCGAGATAATGAGGGTGACTTAGCTCTACAGCCTCACTCCTTGACCTTTTATTTTTAACATTAAATGGTTTCAATACTTTATATATAGAAGTAATCTGATCAAGATTGGTAAAATCGGTCCAGTAGTTCTGGAAATATAAGGAGATTCAGAGGCCAACACCAAACATACACATCTACATAGAACATTAACATCCGGAAAATTTCCATCTGGTTTTTTGAGTTCTTTTGGTGTCAAAACGTCAAGATTCGGTGAAAACATCATACGCCTAACTTGGACCGATTACAATACTTTCCTATCTAGAGGTATAGCTCTGCTATAGTGCTATCTAGACGGGCAAATAAAAATTTATTAAATTTAAAAACACATTCTTTTTAATGAAGCAATAATGAAATAAGCTCTGTCGCGAAAATAACAACAAAAAAAATGTAAAAATTGCCTTCTAACATTGTACAGGTTTGATTAGAATGTAAACACTGGTTAAAATAGTGGGGATTGATTCACGTGGGTAACGGTAGTTGCATACGAAGGAAATTTAATTTTACAAACAAAAACAGATAGCGTCCGCGTCGGCCAGTGCCGATTTGGGACACTTTTTAAAAATCTCTGGGTCAATCTTAACGGATTTTAGATTTTGATCCTAAAGGCTTCTAATTTTTTGTCAGGCTCCCAATAAATAAAAGATCCTAACTTCTGTAGTAATTTTTTCACTATTTTTTTTTCGAAAAAAAAGTACTTTACACATTTCTGAAAGGTATACTCTAAAAAATATTTAGTATATTCTAGAAAATAACAACAGAATAATCATTAAAAATCACCCGTAGCAGTATAGAAATAAGCTTGGTTTATTTTTTAATCTTAATTTTTTATATCACTTTATTTTTGTTGAGACAGGTCTCTAGCACTATATAGGTCTCCAATCTCCTTTTTTTCTAACTGAACGACAAAATATTTTTCCTGTTAGATCACTTATAATCTTGAATTGTGGAAGATGTGGAAAAGATAAAGTGGAAACAACTATCTCTTCTACATTTTCCACTATTCTTTCTAGCTCTTTTAATCCATTCTTTTCCTATCATAAATTTCAGCCAGTTAGACTTCAATACAAATTTATTCATAAAGAGTGTTAAAAGTTTTCTATACATGTCCTAATAGTGAAAATAAAGAAGATAGTTCGTATAAACATAGGTTTGGAAACGCTTATTACGTGAATGTGGACTGGTGAAAAATTTTGCCCTGATTTCTGCGCTTTTGGTAAAATTAAAGCAAATTGTATTTTATTTTTTTGGAGTCCCATTAGGAGTAAATATAGTAGGTTTATTATGATATCTAACCTAAAAAAAAAACAAGAAATGGCTCAGAGCTATATTTTTAGCAGTTAAAAAAAAAGTCGAAATATTTTACGTTTGGAAAAATAGCTTAGTAAAAAGGATAATAAATACATAAACGTTTTAAAAAGTTTGTAGAAAATTTTTTTCTGAGTAAAATTTATGAATAAAGTCCACAGAAAGTAAATACAAATATAAGATTTTGAAGTTTTAGAAAGTAATACAAAAAACACGGTTCAATGTGTGGCAGATTTTAACTAGTTATTCAAAGAAGCAAAATTTTAAATATTATAGTACAGAAAATTAAATATTTAAAAAAAAAAAAAAGAACAGAAGCAATAAAACTAAAATCAAATTAAAACGAATTAAATAGATTATTACTAATTTCCCTTGCCACAGTAGATACAGCATTCTGCCCGGCGAACAGCGTTTTTGATGGCTTTCCGTATTTCAACAGGATTATTTTGTATTGGCTGTACTACATTCAGCATTTGAATAACTCTTCTTGGATTACACTTATTATATTAATGATATCAAGAGATTCCACAGGTTGTACTCTAGAAAAGTTAAGACAGGCTACCTTGGAGTCAAGCTGACAGGACCCCAACTGAAAGAACCCCGTTTTGAGACTGTTGATGACATTAAAGCAAATTCGTCCCGGAACTTAAAACCGATTTCAAATGAAGCTACACAGAATGGTTTGCGAAGTTGAAACACCGCTGGGAAAAGTGTGTGAATAGAGGGGAAGAGTACTTTGAAGGAGACAAGGCCCGATGATCTGTATTATTAATTAAAGCTTAAAAAACAAAGTTCGGAAATTTTCTGAATAGATCTCCTATGCACGAGAGGTCATCTCTAAAATAAAGACCACCTCATTGTAAAAAAAATTATTCTGGAAACTTTATAAATATTTTTATTTCTTTTAAACTACATACCTAATCCTACTTCTCTATATGATCGACACATGAATTAAGAGATTTATCGTAGAGATACACCTGCATCAATATACCCTCGTCGTATTCTCCTGCCACCGGTCTATTTAGCCGCTGATTAACAGCATTTTTAAGTTCATTTTCATCAGCGAACTCAAAAGTTCTTTCAATTTCCAAGACAAATGGTAATCAAAAGAAGCTAAATCCAGAATATATGGCGGGTGATCGTAGATTTCCCATTCAAATATTCTTAGTAAATCAAATGCAGGACCCAGAACATGTGGACGTGCATTATTGGGCAGCAGTAAGACGCCGTCGATCAGCTGCCCACGTCATCAATTTTGAATAGTGCACCGTAACTTACGTAAATTTTAGCAGTAGGGTTCTGCATGAAATTGATCAGCAGTATGCCAAACCGAGATCCAAAGACTGTGGCCATCAGTTAGCGTCTAAATGGCTGTGGCCTTTTGACCTTTGACCTTTGTTGGTCTGGTTGGAGATTGAGGGTGAAGCCATTCACTTGACTGCCGTTTTCTCTCTGGCTTGTTATACAAAATCCATGTTTTATCGCCGGTAATAATCGAATTAGAGATCTCATCACCCTTTTCTGTGTAGAACATAAAAAATTCCAAAGCAGATCCTATTCGGATTTTTTCGTGACGTTCCGGTAAGGCGTGCGGCACCCGACGTGTACAACCTTTTTGAAGCCTAAACAATCATGAACAGTGCAACAGATTACAGCTCTTGAAAAAGAAGGGCCAGGTAGGAAATCGTTATGCGATGATCTTTTCTGATTTCATCGACGTGTTTCAACAAATCCTTGGTGATAAATCGAGGGCCTCCCCTAACGTTATTCATCGGGCAAATTAAGTTTGTTATTTCTAAACCTTTCCCACCATTTTCGGACGTTTCTTTCATTCATTACATTATTACCGTACACAGAAACCAACTGCTTATGAATTTCAGTCGGCTTAACCTTTTGATGGTTTAAAATATGTATGATTACGTGTTTCACAGTCGGCAACATCGGTTTTACTATTCATTTTATAACGTAATAACTCACACGTAATAAAAAATACTACAACGCGACAACTTACAGTGAGGAATTCAATGTTTACATTACAAGCGTGGCCATGAACTACATAGGTTCACCAACTATAAGGAAAGAAATTTCCCAGCGGTCTTACTTTAGAGATATCCCTCGTAAAGTTGTATTTTTGAGTTTAATTTTTTTTAAAATCTTCATTAATAAATTTTATAAAATATTTAATTCTTTTTTTGTAATACTAAATTTTTTTTCATATCTGCCACTTTTTTATTTTTTTCTCTTTTATAAACATTAAAATACTCACTTTTGTCTTTAGTTTCTGTAGACTTTTCTTCAAGTAATTCCAAATTCTCTGTAAGCTATTTTTAAAGCATTTAAAAGTTTACTATACATTTATAACAAAGTTATTTTACGCCAAACATAAGATAGTGTGTACTACGACCTCAATCATCTTTTTTACCAGATTTCTCAAAAACGACTAAAAATACAGTTCAATTTTTCAGGTCAAAATTCATATAAAATTACTAAATTTAACCCTTAATTTAGGTCTGAAAAATTACAGTCTGGCTTTATTTTACCAAAGGCGCAAAAATCAAAGCAAAATCTTTCGCCGACCAACATTTGCTTTTTTTATTTTATTTTCACCAGTAGAACATGTCCTGAATATTTGTATTTTTCAATTAAAGATAAAAATATGCAAGTAAATGAAAAGTCATTAGTATATCAGTCTTTTTTTTTATTCATGATACATAAACAAACTAAAAACATACACAAATGAAACTAATTGATTAATTTCATTCAATTACATATTTTATTAACAGAAACAAATTTTTCTAAAAATTTACAAAGCAAACCAATACGTTATAAAAGCAGAATTTTTCATTTGTCCTTTATATGATGTTATTCATGTTTTACTTTCGTAAATTATTATTTATTTTTCAATTCTTTTAGGTAGATTTCATAAGAAAGCTACCTATTTTAACGGGAACCATGATTCGACTTCCGGAAAATTTCGATATATCTTCGCGTTTCACATCCCCAGAGCCCAAATCCACCGTCAACTCAAAAGTTTATATATATTTATTTTACTTTATTGTGGACATGATTATTGCCATAATTTTGCGCCAATCACGTTCATATTGTTTCCTAAAAATAACTCGATCCAAAATCTCGGTCGAGTTTGTTAACGGCCAAAATTGTACCATGCTTATTCGAAAAAAAATAATATCGCTATAAACTTCTTATTAACTAAAATATCGAATTCCTTTAAAGTTCCTACGATTCTTTGCCTAAAACATATGTAAGTTTTTGATATCACCAACCTTTGGTCCAGGGGGTAGAAAAAATGGGGTTTCGAAGATAAAAAATCATACCTCCCTTAATAGATACAGTATCGAATTGGTTTAAAGTGGTCGTTAGTCCTCTAAACATTACCTAAAACTTTTGTCTGTAACAATTTTTGATATGAACAACCCTTACGGCAAGGAATGACAAAAATATTGCTGGAATTGTAAGATGGGACGTGTCGTATGCTAAACGTCTTAAAATTCTTTCACATGCAACCATTGTATTGAATAAATTTGAACGTTTTCTTAACTTAAATGTGGAAATTTTTTTTATCATCTACTTAGCAACGGTGAAATCTACCTCCGCCTTCCGGCGTGCCGAAATATTTTTATTGAAAATTAATAAATTTTCACTTACAATACCTTTTTTATAAAAAAATTACCATTATTTTGTATATTTTTTATCTGTTTAAAAAAGTTGAAAGAACGTTTTATCCTTTAGAAAATATATATTAAGGTTAAAGTGAAATAAATAATGATTTCAAAAATATGTTTTAAAAGATCAGAAAGATTATAAATTATTCAGTTGAGAAAAAATAAATTCCATAACAACAAAAACGGAAAGTTCTTTTATTGAAATTTTTCCTGGTATTTTGTGATGTCATCTTGATGCTTTTATTGCTATATAGTAACATGAAAATCGACAAACTGCCATTCTACCTTAACATAAACAGTTTCTATTAGAATGTATCTAAAAGATTTAAATTTATTTCCGTCTTTGTACATTTCTATGTAGATTTATATGGAGAACAAATTTCTTGACATGAAAATTCAAAATGAAGTATAATATTTCTCATTTCTTTATGTAGCTTAATATTTATGTATATTAAATATACTTCAAAGAAAAACAATATGTTACTAAACAAAACTTTATAAATATAACTAGTAAAACATAATTCTCAATTTCAGATACGTGCAGTTTATTTTCCTGGGGTTCAATATATTCATTTTTTTTTTTAAATTATAAAAAAACATATTTCCATACAAGATATTTAAATAATTTATAATAATAAAAATTTAGTTCTATCTCAAAGTAGCAACAGTGTGATTAATATTACTTACGGAAATAAAAATAGTTTTTCTTCAAGATGATTTGACTAACGTATATAAAACTCTAATCTTACATAATTAAAGTATATACGTATAAAACAATTGATCCTCATTTTGTTAAAATTCGTCAGAAGTTAAAGTTTTAAGTATAAGTAACTACATCCGTATTGTAATTGTTTCTTAACTGTTATGACTAATAAATATAGTTTTATATATGTTAGTCATAATTATCCTGTTGAAGATGGCAGAATAGCCGAAAGCTCTCGAGAAAATCAAATTGTAATTTGGTATCTGTTTTAAAAGCATATATAATAATTTACTTTTTCTCTTTTACTCCAATATATACAATATACTAAGCTCTGTGGAACAACATGGGGAGTATCGGGTTCCGCTTTGCGCAAATCGGCTCTGAATCTCGTCTTCTCGACTGCAGAATATTGTGCACCAGTGTGGCTTAACAGTCCTTATGTTCATAGAATTTATGCTCAACTTAATAACACTATGAGAATGATTGCCAAGGTTATCAGGTGGAATGGCTTCCAGTATTGAACCACATACCACCCCCAAACCTGCGCCGTATGAACGCTCTTATAAAAGAGTACAAGAAGATTATGGACAATCGAAACCTACCAATACATGAGGACATTGAGGATGCCAACCACGGTCGCCTTCGATCGAAAAAACCACCTATCAAATCAACAATTGCTGCCACAGAGGAAGGATTTAACCTGACTGACGCCTGGCGGACCACAAACCAGAATAACCAAATTCCATGTATTACTCAAAAGCCGCCGGGATTTGACTTGCCACGTAAAACATGTTCAACTTTAATACGAACTCATCATTGTAGGTGCGCCTATTTCCTGTATAAATGGGGTAAAACACCGACGCTGAGTGTGGTGAAAATCAAACTGTCAGACACATCACAGAAATTTACCCTAGGACAGCTTATGAAGGGAATCCTGAAGATTTGCTGATGGCGAATCCAGAATTAAAAGCTTATATTAATTTGATAGATGTTTGTTTATCATTTTTGACTGTAATTGATGTTGTGTGTTGGTGCCATACGCTTAATAAATAAATAAATAACAATATAATACGCATAAAAGTGTACAAAAACATATAACCTCATATTCATATTCTTGTATTTTCTTGATTTTACTAAATCTAGAAGTTAAATTTTAAAGTAGGGGTACGGGTGTTCATTTATTATGTTCAATTATTTTTATTCTATCATCGTTTTTTTAAGATAATAAATTTTAATTTTAATTGATCTCAATATTTAACAATTTTTTTTCCGTATGGGGAGGGAAAAGCTCTACCAGCCGCCACCAATAATGGATCTAAAATGGGCTTTTTGATAAAAGGTGAACGGTTTTGAAAATGGTGTGCTCAATTAATCAAGTAAAAAAATTTCTAGCAAATCTAGATTTTATTGTAGTAGTTAGTGCAGTTTATTAAATAATTATTGTGTAATTATTAAAAAAAAGAAAAGTTTTTTGGTAGAATTCTCGAAGAAAAAAAATTCCCAACATACTTTTTTACTTCAGTCAGAAACATCTATCAAATAGTTTCTAGATGTTTCAACTTTGTAGAATTAATTGCTAATTATTGTAGATATAATGATCTAATAAAGCGGGGTTTCTGAAATGTACATAAAACTTGCTTTCAATGAATACTGCGGATTCATTTTCATAAAACTAAAATATATAGCCTTCCCAAAGTAGACATTTAAACAATAAACCAGCAGAGTTTGCGTACGTGATGGAATTATTTACAACGAAATTTGAATAAAATTTGTTTTATTATAAGAAAAGACTTTAATGGATCCATAAATTATCGTATTATTATACATAAGCTTTTAAATGTATAAAGTCTTCTTTGAATAACACTTATAAATATCTGAATCTTATAAACCCGTATATAAATATGAAATTCGAGAAAGCCAACTATCAAATAGATTACCTGACCTAAAAAACTAATGAGAAATTGTATATTTCTTGAACTTATAATGTTGAAAAATCAGTTTTTATTTAATGTTTTAATATCATGTTCGCAGGCCAGACTGGAGTAAAAAAAAAAAAAAACGATTTTACTGTACTCTACTAGAACTGATATTAATTAAATTAGTCTCTAGGTAATTATCACTGTGTAATTTCTGTTTTCGTTATCTATTTTTATTTTTTCTTCCAATTGAATTTCATAATTAATCTTCTGAGCAACTACGATTTTTCTTAACTTTAAGAAATAAAAGAAACTAAAAGATATTTATTTTAGAATATTATATTGTATATTTCAGTAAAAGAGATTGTGATTTTTGCACTTACGAGAACCGTTCACAATATATATATATATATATATATATATATATACACTCGTATACATATTTAAGTAGGGTATATGGAAGGGGTAAAAACAATAAATAAAATTCTGACAGTATTGGATAATAATAAAAAATATATGTATTTTAAATACTTAATACATTGCTTATAGATAAGAGAAACGAGAAACAAGTTTTAGAATTATTCATTAAGTAGATTTATAGTAATGTAGTACCGAATCTACCATTAGATCGCGACAAAATCAATTAAGTCCCTTTCAAGTAAATTAGGAAACCGTTTCTCCATGCTAACCATTTTATCAACCAAGTATCACACCACTTCCCTCATCCCAATTCTATTTAATAGTATAAACCTACGTGCATCCATCCCGTATTTGTCCCTTAACAAACCATCCCCTTTATTAAGAAAGAGGAAGAGGGGAAACTAATTGAACCTGTCCTATTACACCTTAATAAATAATTAACCTCTAAGGTCGTAATTTCATGTAACTATTGTAATTTTAGTTTCATTAATTATCAATTATCATACTATTAAACTATTTTAAATTTATTCAAATTTGTTTTACTTACAATGCATAGATAGAACAACTCTGATTTAATTTAATTCCTAACCTTTGTGGTGGAGTTTTAAATTCTCCTACTTTCATCCATAAAGTCATCGGTTTGAAATTTGTATAAGCATGTATTTCATCACAAAGTAGAAATTTTTATGCGACATTTCTTTTAGTAGGTTATCGTAAGAAAGAATAACCAGTCAGAAAATTCCTGCTTAAGCTAGCCTAAAAGAAAGACAAGAAATTGATTTCTTAATTAAAAACGCAAAATTCAGTAATGAAAACAAGAACAAAACGAAAGTAATGAAATGTAGAAGAAATAAAGCAGTTAGACTACAGAATTAAAAAATAGGAAAAGAAAAAATTATGGAAATAAAAAAAATTTATTATTTAGGAATTGGAATTGCTAAAGTTGAACAAAGAAAGAACGATATAACATTTCATATAGAAGTGAAAGTTGGACGATCGGAGTACCTGATAAGAAAAGATAAGAAACTTTAAAAATGCGGTGCAACAGGAGGATGTTAAAAATCAGATGGGTGGATAAAGTACAAATAAAGAGTGTTACGGCAAATTGATGAAGAAAGAAGCATTTGGAAAACTATAGGTAAAAGAAGAGATAGCCTTATAGGCCACATATTAAGGCATCCCAGAATAGTCAGTTTGATGTTAGAGGGACAGGTAGATAGGAAAAATTGTGCAGGCTGGTTACGTTAGGAATATGTAAAACAAATTGTTAGGAATGTAGGATGTAGGAGGTATACCGAAATGAAACGACTGGCATTAAATATGGAAATCTTGTAAAGGTTGCATCAAACAAGACAAATGACTGAAGACAAAAGAAAAACCAACCACGTTTCTGGCTTACCCCGCTAAGCATTTTCGACATTAAAGTGATCGTAACTCAGGGATGACTCAACCAATCTTCATCAAATATTTACACGCATAACTTCAGATTATTAGTACAGCATACCTAAATTTCGGTGAAACTAATTTTCTAGTTTTGAACATTTTTGAGCCACGAACATTTTACGAAGGCTTTACACACACACACACACACACACACACACACACACACACACACACACATATATATACATATATATATATATATATACACGAGGGTTGTTTTTTTCAAGGTCCGATCGGTCACGAAATTAAAACCACAGTGAAAATAAAAAAAAAATTTATTTGTAACAAGTACTTACATAGTTAAGCTATTTCTCTACATAGTCGTCACCCCGATTTAGAGACTTGTCGTAGCGTGGTACCAACTTTCCAATACCTTCGTCATAGAACGGAGGCGCCTGTGTTTTCAGCCATATTTCTACGCCGGTCTGCAGCTCGATGTCTGTGCCAAAATTTTGTCCTCGTAGCCAGCGTTTTATGTGAACAAAGAGGTGAAAATCGGATGGAGCCAAGTCCGGGCTGTATGATGGGTGATCAAACACTTCCCAACGAAAACGCTGCAAGAACTTCTTTGTTACAGCTGCAGTGTGCAGCCGAGCATTGTCAAGTAGAAAGACAATGCCTGATGATAACATTCCGCTTTCTCCGCTTATTCTGAATTGCCCTTCGTAGACGTTGAAGAGTCACGCAGTATGAGGCTGCAGTGATGGTCGTGCCACGTCTCATGAATTCCACCAAAAGAACTCCATTCCGGTTTCAGAACACAGTAGCCTTACACTTTCTGTTGGAGAAGGTTCGCTTGAACTTCTTTCGTTTACTGGGGGAATGAGAATGCATCCACTGCCACTGTTTGGATTGTTCTTTTGTTTCTTCAGTTTCGAAACTGACCCATGTCTCGTCCCCTGTGATAATTTTGTTCGAAAAATCTTCTCCTTTATTGTGGTAGCGCTGGAGAAACGTTAGGGAGGCGTCCATTCTCATTGTTTTGTGATGGTCGGACAGCATCTTGGGAACCCATCTCGCACACAGTTTGCGGTACTGAAGTCTCTCACTCACAATGGTGTAGAGAGCTGACCTTGAAATTTCAGGAAATGAATCTCTCAGTACAGAAATTGTGACCGACGATTTTCTTGAATTGCCTCATCCACTCGCTTCCTTCCCTGACCGCCTGCATCATGAACATCTGTACGTCTTGCTTTAAAGTTCCTGCACCATTGTCGCACTTTGCTGTCACTCATTGAAGTTTTACCGTACACATTACTTATTCGTCGATGAATTTCAGCTACATTGCACCCCTCAGCCTGAAGAAATCGAATTACCGCACGCACTTCACCTTTGGCCGGAGATGATATTATTATAGACATGTTTACGTGCTAGTTGCGTGTTCAGAACTAAACGAAGTGACGCGGCGTGATTGAAGGCCATACTAGAGACACTGAGCAACAGATATGCGCAAAGGTTCATCCGATTTTTGCGCGGTTTTTTATTTCGGGACCGATCGGACCTTGAAAAAAAAATAACCCTCGTATATATATATATATATATATATAAAGAATCCTCAATATAAATGAATGATTTTTTGCACACCTTGCAACTCATTCAAAAGGCAAAGAAAATTCATTTTCACCCCCAATCTCACTATGGGTCAGAAAGTAATACCATAATTTTTTTCAAAAAAATCGTAAAACAGTAAAATCAACGATCGTAAAAATACATTTTCTGTTGAAGAAAACCTTTATTTTATAAATAATTTATTAATTTTATTTTTTTTAAATCGTTTCGTGCAGGTATAAACAGTCTGGATAGTTGAACATCCGGAGAATTCGGTGTTTGAAAAGTCGGGGTTGCACTGTATTTGTAGTACATTATACCATTTATTTTTATTGTAATGACGTAATAGGCGATCTAACCCTGTAGTTAGTTAGTTCTTAGATGGCGCCACAGAATCGTTATATTGAAATACGAAAATAAATTAAAAAAAGAATGAATAAATGGACTAATTTAAGAAAAATGGAATTATTTTTATTTAATTAATACCATGATTATAAATATAACCTAGCCAAACAAACAAGGCTGGCAAGCGTATGTTATATTTGATTATATTGTATTTATAATTATCAGCATATTTAAAAACATGTTAATCCGGTATTTCATTTCATGTAACACGTTGTTTATTTTTTATTTTTGATTGGGAAAACCTTTTAATATCCTATTTTATCTTTCATTTAAAAAAAAAAGTTAATTACATATGATTATGTAATAATTACTAATAAAATTATCTTTAATTGGCTTCGTTTAATACCTATAAATAATTCTAGTTTTATATGTACATATACAAATTTAATAAATCATATTTTGATGTTAAAGTAATTTTAAGCTTATAACAATGAATTAATCATTAAAATTAAGCCATTTATCATAGTTTTTTCATCATTTAATATATGTCATTTTTATAAAATGATTAAAATTCAATATTTATTTTATTTAGATGAAATAGGTTAATATTTTTAAAAAAAGAGAAAAATAAAACTTTATCTTCTAAATAAAATTTAATCAAAGGAATAATAATTGAAATAAAATTTTACAACCTTAAAAATAGTCAACTCAATTTAATTCAACTTAACTATTTTCCTCGTATAATGGTTGAAACTAAGTTTAAAAAGAGACAAAATGAAAGGATAAGAGTTATAATTTGGGGTAATAAACATAAAGATAAAAGCATTAAGTACGAAAAAAAAGTTAATGTATCTTTATTATCCAGAAAAAAGTAAAAGAGATTTAAAAAATTAAGTAAATACTTGGTTCATGATTATAAATTTAAAAAAAATTTATTTTTTTCATATTGTAGAAATATTTTACTATCAGTAAATATTCAATGAAAATATTATTTTTTTTTTTTAGTCTTCAGTCATTTGACTGGTTTGATGCAGCTCTCCAAGATTCCCTATCTAGTGCTAGTCGTTTCATTTCAGTATACCCTCTACATCCTACATCCCTAGCAATTTGTTTTACATATTCCAAACGTGGCTTGCCTACACAATCTTTCTCTTCTACCTGTCCTTCCAATATTAAAGCGACTATTCCAGGATACCTTAGTATGTGGCCTATAAGTCTGTCTCTTCTTTTAACTATATTTTTCCAAATGCTTCTTTCTTCATCTATTTGCCGCAATACCTCTTCATTTGTCACTTTATCTACCCATCTGATTTTTAACATTCTCCTATAGCACCACATTTCAAAAGCTTCTAAATTTCAAAATATTATATTGAATTGGTTTTATATATTCAATGGAATATTATTTTTTATATTCATGGAAATTTCTTTACGTTAATTTTGTACTAATATACATTAATAAATTTTTCAATGATTAATGAAATAAGATTCTTTAAACCTGAATGTAAGTTGTAAGTTCAGAGTTTTCCGCAATTTTTGTTAAATTTTATAATATTTTCTTTTTTTTGTTTTAAAATTTTTTTAAGATTAATAGTAATAGTTTCATTCAAAATTTATATTTTAAAAATAAAATTTTTGTGTGAAAATTAAAATGAGTGATTGGGTAAGAGTTATTTAATGAAACTACATGAAAAAAGATAGGAAAGTATTGTTTGACTTTCTCGAGTATTTATACAATAGAGAACATGTCATGAGTAATTTATCATCTACGCCCAGCAAAAACTGTTGAAAAAATAATTTGATGAATATTTGTATACGATTTTTTTTTTACGGTATAAGTGCACAGTATGGAAGGATTTTTTTGGAATTCCAAATTTAAAGAGTTAAAATGAAATTTATTATTTATTTATTTTTTTTAATTTCCCAGTAACAAATGAAGATATCGACTTGATTTTTGATGTGTGTAAACTTCATTTAAATATTTAAAAAACATTTTCTAAATTTTTTGAAACTTTGAGTATAAAGGGTTAACATTAAAATTTATTATTTTTTTTAATTTCTCAGTATCAATTTTTAGAAATCTTGATTTTTGATAAATGTAATCTTCATGTAAATATCTAAGAACAAATTTCTAGATTTTTTAATTTTGATCGGAAGGGGTGCAGAAAAATAAAAAAAATTTCGTACAATGATTGAAAATTTTCCCTTATTATACTCAACAAATTATTCAATGAACTTGGATATGGTCGTCAAATAAATATGTAAAAATAATTTTCGGGTTTTTTGAATTTTACTATTTTTTAGGGGAAAAAACATAAATGTTTGTTTATTAATGGATCCTGTTCTGAGCAACCAAAGTATTGCTCTGAATAAATTACAATACACTAATAATTTTTATAAATTGATCGGCTTTATTTTTTAATTTGTATTATAATTATTTTTATTTAATTAATTATTTTTTAATTATTAATTATACATTATTATTTTAACTATCATTCTCAAAAGCATGAGGATTTACGAACACAGTCAGATCTAGAGGGCTCTAGGCTTGACGGAAAACGTTGAAGGGGTAAACATCCCTTAACCACAACGGGAAACCCAAGTAATATAGCGCGAGTCAAGCCACGACTTGGATGCTAGTAACTAGTAAAAATTACTAGTAATAAAAAATAAGGATGCCAGTAATAAAAAAATAAAGGACATTTAGTTTTTACAGGTCAGAGATAATTTTAAAGGAAACTTATTCTAAAAGTACTTGTACATAGGGTACTCTTAACAAATCTGTTTAAATAAAGGTTTCTCTAAATTTAACAACCCCTTAAATAAAGGATAAAGTAAGAAAAAGAAAATTTTCAAAAAATCTTCAAAAATCTTTAGTATTTTACAGGGTCTATAATTTATAAATATCTTAGACATTTTATATATATATAAATTTTGCACCAATCACTTTCAAATTAATATATAAAATACAACGAATTAAATTCTCGGCTGAGTTCCTTAACGGCCCCAAAACCGGACCATTGGGGTGGAAATGGGAGTCTTTTTCGAAAAAAAAATCCTTATAACGTTGTTATTAAATAAAATATCGATCTCGTTTAAAGTTTCTACTATTCTTTGGATAAGGGCCTAAAACTTATCTAAGGATTTTTTTTTATCACCAACCATTCGCTCACGGGGTTGAAAAAATGGGGTTTCGAACACAAAAAATATCACTCCTCAATAGACTCAGTATCGAATCGGTTTAAAGTGGCCGTTACTCCTCTAAAAATTACCTAAAACTTTTGTCTCTAATAATTTTTGATATGACAAACCCTTATGGTAAGGGATGACCAAAATATTACTGGAACTCTAAACAAGTTAAAACTTTTTTTAATATGCAACCAATGTCGTGTTGAATAAATTTGATGTTTTTCGTAACTTTAAGGTGGAAATTATTTGTATCCCTTACTTGGCACCGATGAAATCTACCTCTGCCTTCCGGCGTGCGGAAAGGATTTTTTTTTTATTTCACCCCTTCTTTTGTGTCAAATCGCTTTTCCTTGAAACTTCTTTTCATCCTTGGAAATAAAAATAAGTAATAAGGTGCGAGATCGGGCAAATATGAAAGATGGTGCAAGAAGCTTATTCCATTTTTTAACAAAAACTAAGGTTAGTTTATTTATATTTTTTTTTACTTGTTTTTGCTTTAAAAATCCTTTTTATTAGATTATACCTGGATGTTTTAATGCATAGCCAACCAAATTTATTCTTCTTTTTAAAAAATTCTACCTGTTCCTTTCTTTTGTTTATTTTAAAATTTCTTCATTCATACTTTATCAAACCTGTAAGGGGTTTTTTGTGACTGGTTTATAATCCAAGGATATTTCCAAAAATCATACAACTTTAGAATAGAAAATCGTATTTCTTTATGTAAGCTAAGTTTATTATCGGATAGATTATGAGTTTCTGAAGGAAAATAATATTTTGATAAATCTTCATTCACATAATGTATCCGTTTGGCTTATTATTGGTTCATTTTAATAACTAATTTAGATTATACAGGAATTAACTAGAAGTCAGTTTTATCCCTATTGAAGTAAACAAGGCCTGTTGAACAATTGTTTCAGTGGACTACTGTTTTGTTTCATGTCCATTCAGTAGCTATATAATAAGCCTATTGGATGAAACTTGGTTTCCTAATCTCTCTCAATGTAATACAGTATGAACCTTGGCCAATTTTACCTTAAAAAAGTCAATTACTCTTCTAGCCGAGCAACATTATGTGAATATAATTTATTTATTTTTTACTTTATTTTTTTTAAATTTAATTACAGAATAAAATAATAAACAAGCAGAAAAAAAATTAGTAAAAAAACTGGTCCAAAACATCTAGAAACGGTAATACACAATGAAAACAAGATAACGAATAAAAATTAAAACACTACTGCCGAGAAAAACATTTCTCACAAATATTTTATTCTGCATAGCTTACATTGTGATTCTGGATTATACTAGCAAATACCCCGTTTCAATTTTGTAAAATCGGAAGACTGGTTGCGAAGATATAACAACAGTTTCGTATGACCATGATCTGTTAGTTAGTTCGAGAGTGTACCTGATGCATGCATAAGTTAACCTTCAACCTACTAACAAATACCCCGTTTGCATTTTGAAAACCCGATAATTTTTTGCAGAGATATTATATCTCTGCAAAAGAGCACCCTATTACAACTTCCAAAACAGCACCCCAGAGGCTGCCCATTTGATGGTAGTGATTGCTTTAACCACGTAAGAGGTGCTCGCATCACCTCACCAATCTAGCCTCACACGCACTCCCACCGGAAGCCTATTATTATTATTATGCAGAAATTCTTTAAATAAATTTAATATTATTTTATTTTATTTAAGGTAAATTTAATTCTATTACTTTTAGTGATAGTATTCATTCGATTGATTCGAATCATTCAGTTCAAACGCAGCTCATACAGAGATGGAGGTTCAAATTTAATTAGTTCAATTTATTAAAGTTTGTGTAACAACCGAAAAATCTCCACTGCTACATATATTTTTATAAATATACATACACATATATATACATATTTATATAGCCTATGACATCCCGGAAACATAAGGATTCCAACTCGGGGTCATTGATTTTCCTTTTTACTGGTAAAGTTATATTTGAGTAAAATATCCCTGTTTACGTTGAAATTTACATTCTTAGGGGGGGGGGGAGAGTTTATTGAGGTACAGAAAGTACACTTGCATAATATAAATTAAAAAAAACAATAAATTATATATTTTAGATACTTTTTATTAATTTAAAAAAAATAAATTGAAGTACCATTTGCATAACTATTTTAATTTATTTTCAACAAGATTAATTTCATTGCTTTCTTGAATGATAATATTAATCATGAATATATTAGAAAGAAATAA
The DNA here is from genome assembly GCF_047948215.1 of Lycorma delicatula. Lineage (NCBI taxonomy): Eukaryota > Metazoa > Arthropoda > Insecta > Hemiptera > Fulgoridae > Lycorma > Lycorma delicatula. Next base: position 43,640,553 of record NC_134466.1, read on the forward strand.
CTGAGGGCGATTCGGTTGGTGAGCTACTACAGTTGAACAAACATACATACGTACACCCTAAAAACATTGCACACCTTTTTGCGCAGTCGTGTGAATAATAAAAATTAAACAAAAGAAAGGGATTATTAGTTAAAATTTAGCAATAAAAGTGTGGCGCAATGCGGACGGCTGCACACGGCTCCCTCCACTACTCTCTCCCGATAGAAGAAGTCCGTTGTCAATTAATATACAGATTCTAAGCGTAGATTATTTTTATTTATTAATTCTATTAATAAAAGAAAGGGATTATTAGTTAATATGTAGCGGTATTAAGATGAAGCAACACCAACAAATAAGAGCAAGAATAAAGAACATGCGTACATGATCGAACATACTGCCCGTTGAAATATCATAAGATGTTTCCGTATGATTTTTTTTACTGCTGAAAGACGCCCACATCCGCGTTGGGTGGGTGTCCTACCGGGTTCTGAGGAAGTCCGCAGTGAAACGTTGTTATCGGTGCTGGTGGATCGGGCTCCGGGCTGGATCCTGCAGCGATTCCGATAAACGAGGTCATTTTTTCAACTGTGGGGTTGCGGGACACCTTTGAGCGGATTGTCCGACAGAGGCCAAGTGTTCCCTGTGTAATATTCGAGATCACTCTTTGAAGGGACGTGGCTGCAGGGACAATTCCAGCAAATGAGACCCCTCGCCTGTGCCGTGGGAAGATCTGCGTTGGGAGAACCCCATCCAGGAGGGGTGGGCCGCTTAGGTGTCCCACTGCTGCTGATGATTGGGCGGGGACTCCCCTGAGATTTTCTTGGAACTTCTTATTGGAAGTAAATTAAGACTGTAGTCCCGATGGGGAATTCCTTTGGGATCCTCTCATAAGAGGCATGACGCATAACTTAAAGACCGAGTTCCAGCTACTTGTGGGGAACTATGGTTCGACGAGGTAGCTTGAGGCGATGGCACCTCCTGGAGCTGTGTTTATGGTTAATAAAAAAGACGAGAAAAAAAAAATATTTTTCTTAAATGTTTATAAACAATAAATAACAAAAATAATTTATAAATTTTACTACTTTAGTTCATTCACTGAATATCGTAGCAGATCTTAAAACACAACTATTTTCGACACAAATAAAGCGACACTTTAAAATATTATCGAATATTCATTTAGAATTGTATATATGATTTTTGTGGCCTATTAGTTACAACTAAACATAAATATATACATATTTATATAGCCTATTACACTCCCTGTAACGTAAGAATTCCAATCCTAAGTCATATATCTAAATCGGTTCGGCCATTGAGCGGCTATGGTAGAATAAACATACATACATATATACATTTATACACTCTGCAGCAGTCGAGTAACAAATTTCATTTTAATATAAGCATTTTTAAATTAAGTGAACAGAAAATCTAATATTTTATTTAAAATATTAAAACATGTAGAATAACAATGATGAATGTTCTGTCATCTGGCTGGTCTCAGCATGTAGCCAGCATTCAGTGAATTGATATTCTACTGACAATTTTATTTGTTCGTATTTTCCTTCCAGTTCAATTATTTGAAAGCAACTCTTTCATTTAACCGTATCTTTTCCTTAAAATAATTTATTGTATATATATATATATATAATATTTTTATTGTATAATATACTTCCCTGTATCCGGCAAATATAACTACAATAATTGTATAAAAGAGGAAAGAATGTTGATCATGTGCAAAAATAGGGTATCGGATTTTTTTTCAAATCTTTACGTTTTAACGTCCAGTTAGTTCATCATTACCAAAAACCATATCCGAGTATATGTATCTGCGAGCGTATGTGCGTAAATGTATCGCACTTCTTTTGGCTTTATATCTGTGGATTGACCAAACCGATTTTCTTCAAATTTGGTTCAAATATTTTTATAAATGTAGCATTCGTTCCGAGGATGTGGAGGTGTCGCAAAAAAGCCAATTTCAAATTTCTTCAGAGGTATATTTTTAAAAACTTTATTAAAGAAAATTTATGTTCAACAATGCGTACATAAATAATCTAAAAATCAACCTGAACCTCTTAAAATTGAAATATATGTTTTCGTTCTTCCATTTAACATTCATTCCGTGTGAATAGTTTTCAATTATTTTTTTTAACTTTATACTTAATATACGGAGTGTATCACGAAGTTCTACCGCGACTTTCATAACCTGCTCTACTCACAAAAATATTGAAAAAAGTTCATATAAATACATGTCCTAAAATGGTTCGTTTGCGAGATACGGCAAGTGAATGACTTCGTTCTGATTTCACGTACCCCGGTAAAATAAGGTTGTACTTAAATTTTTATGATGTTAATTAAGAGGCAAAATTAGTTGATTGTTTTATCATAAATTGGTTACAGAACCGTATCTGCAGTAGATTTTGAGAAATCTTTGAAGAAGACATTGGCGTAAACATATATCTTATTTGCCAATACCACACTGACACACGATAACTTTGGTAAATGGATAATAGAGAGATAAAACTTTTAAACAAAACTTGCAGAGGTTTTAATTATGAAGAAAACGGTGAAAGATAAGTTGAATAAAACAAAGAAAATTTAAAAAAATCAGATTTTATTTAGAAACAGTACACTAGAACAAAGTTCACTACACGTAGCAGTTTATAATAAATATTCAATTTATAATAACATTCATATCACCTGGCCACTAAATACTAGGATCTACTTGCATTTTCTTTAAAAAGAATTGCCGTATCTGTTTGCAAATGTTCTCCTAGCCCTGAGAAAGTATACTTCCAGCACGATGACACGTCTCTCCATTTCTCTTGTATCGTTTCCAATTACTTAAACCATTATTTTCATGATAAATAGATCGGTGGTGGAGGTCGTCCACGTTCCTGGCCACCAATATCTCCTAATCTAACAACTTTACATTTTTGAGCCTGGAGATTGATGAAAAATATAGTGTACAACACAAAAATACATTCTCACAAATAATTAATTGTCCGCATTATGTATGCGGCTGAGTAAATTACGATCAGCCCTGGAGAACAAAAAACAGCAAAATAAGGAGTAAAGAAGCTTGCTAAGAGATGTGATGAAAATGATTACCTCATTTTTTAACATAATCTGGTACGTATAATACAATTTGGTGTAGTACAGTGATTCCCAAATAATACGCCGCGGATTCCCGGAGATCCACGGCCTCTTCACAGGGACGCCGCGAAATATTGTAAAAGCTTCATAATTAATTGAACCGAGACATTTATAATGATTAAATTCATATTAATATCAAAAATAATAATAATGAAGATAAGCGAGTTTTATTTATTTTTATCTCTTAATACTTTTACTTCGGGTAGGGCGCCATGGAAAAATGTTAATTGAAGGGCGCGCGTTGGGAACCACTGGTCTACTGTATTTTTTCTAAATAAAATTCGAATTTTTCTAACTTTTATTCAACTTATCTTTCACACATTATTTTACAATTACATTCTTTAGAAGTTTTTGTTAATAGTTTTTTGTGTTTATTTCCCATTTAACAAAGTTATTTACGACAAACATTTAAAAAAACATGGTTTTAACCCAATTTATTATTAGATATCACCAAGGATTTCTCAAAAAATTATGCAGATATAATTCTAGGATCTATTACATTCGATTTTTTAGATAAAATATCATAAGAAATCAATAATTTTGCTTCTTAATTAACGTCCTAAAAATATTAGTACGACCTCAAATCACCGAAGAAGCTGAAATCAAAAATATTTTGAAAATTTCCTTTTCTGAATTTAACCTTCATTGTAGGGGATATTTGGTTTAGAGATACTTTACTTAAGCAAATTTGTTAATTTTTTCTCTTCTTTAAAAAAATGTAAATATTTTGTTTTTTTCCTCTTACTTTTAATTTTTATTATTAATAGCCAGGAATGTCATGCAATACTTTGCAAATTATTTTAGCCCAGTTATTTTGAAACGAAATCCAGTTTGGTTTTATATATAGTTTTTCTCTGCTAATTTCTCAGATTATACACTCAATTTATTCATTCTCTTATACTGTCTATTTATATCGTATTTCCTTGTAGACTTTGTATCATTGTACTACATCTGTATAAATAAAAATGCAAGTGTTCGTTTGTTCAAAATCATAAAACTTCGAAAGTTCTTACCGGTTACTTTGAAATTTTGACGCAACATTGCATTCGAATACGCGCGTGTTTTTAAGTACCTACTATTTATATACATAAGATATCACACCTGCGACATATAAAAACATGCATTTTTGGAAAAACAGCACTATCTGTTGGACATAAAAGCAACACACGCTATACAAAATATCTTACGATTCCATTTCAGTGTTTGCGATATGTGTATCCGCTATAAATTAAAAAACTGCTGGACCGATTTATGCACGGGGAAAACGGGGAAAAGGAAATGTTAAGAAGAAGGTAGAAAAAATAAAAAGGGAAAGAGGAAGCTAAAAGGGGAAAAGCGGGAAAGAGAAACGTGGAAGGAGAGGTAAAGGGGAAACGGAGAAATGGAAAGGGAAAATTGGGAAAAGAAATGTGGTTAAATGAAAATGGGAAAAGCTAAACGGGAAAAGGAAAATTGGGGAAAGGAAGAAGGGGGAAATGAATAGGGGAAAATAAAGGGAGAAAGGGTAAAAGGGAAATGTTAAATTTTGTAAAATTTCGAATTTTTCATTATGTTGTTTTAAACGGGAAAAGGAAAATGGTGGAAAGGTGGAAAAGGAAGAGGTGGGAAAGAAAAGAGGGAAAGTGTAAAAGGTAAAGGTTAAATTTTTGTAAAATTCCAAAATGTTCATTCGGTTAATGTTTTATCAAACTTTCAATTGTGTTCATCTAATCTCTACATATACTCAAATCTAGCAATAGCGAAGCATTTTCGGGTCTGCTAGTACAAAATATTTCTCCACGCTTTTTCTCCGATCTTTTTTCCAAATATAAAATAAAGAGTTATGCCTCTAATTAAAGTAAACACACGCGTTTTCAAATTATAAATTAAGTATTATTCAATGTATATTAATTCAATAATTCTCAATGTATATAGATTCAATAAATACAGTTTTTCTTCAATAAGCGTGGGAGACTCTTTTATCCCACTGTTCGAGATACCGATGTAAGTCGAATATCTGATCGAAGATTGCAGTGATGATATAGACAGTTTTTATCAATATTCATTTTCAATGTTCGTTTCATAATTTTCCATTATATTTTAATAAATAAATATTATTTAATAATTTGAAAACACTTGTGTTTGTTTAATTAGAGATATAATAAATAAGTGGCTTCAAACTGCTTGATTTTGTTGTTTATTTATATTTGAATGTAGTATTTTTTTGGGTCTTGATCTGGATTTTTAATCTCATATTTTGCGTATTGATCTTGGAGGAAGGAATCTTCTTCTGCATCTACTGTCTTTAGACTTTTTCTTTCCGAAATCAGTCTTTTTAGGCGCACTTTAACAATGTGAATGACTCGCGTTGATCGCAATGTAGGGTCAACCTTAAATTGGGACGAAGCATTATTAGTCCTGGAACATCTTAAGCAGAGTCCTTAGATTCCTAAATATTTTAAATTAAGTCAAGGTTAAGTCTTGATGTAAATCATGGTGGAGGACTTTGATGTTCCCTATAATAATATCTTGAATTTGTCATGTCTCTAGTTTTTGAGGCAAAACTGCTTGTTCTCCTACTTCATGGTCTAGAAACTCTGTGTACATCGGTTGAGGAATTTTCTATTGGGATATCGAATTGTTGATTAGTCATCAATGAAGCTTTTGAGGTTTGAGCTTTTGAAACTGCATCTTGAAAAGTTTTTGAGTTATCTAGCAACAATTTATGACGTATATCTTCGTTGGAAAGCCCTTTGATAAATCATGAATGCAGAAAAAGATCTGCTAAAGATTTTTTTACATTCGCATTGGAATTCACATACCGAAATAAATTTACATAATTGTGTTACAAAATCTTGAACTGGTTGATTAGACCATTCTCTTTGTGAGAGAAATTTATGTCTTTCAACTAAAACATTCTGTTTCTCAGTTAATTGATCGTTCAAAGTTCGTCCTATTTTGTCATATTAGGTTATGTAGTTCTTTGGTTACCACTGATAACTTTAGTAGCTCAAAGTATTCGAGGCCTATGCTGTTTAAAAGAACTGTTTTCGATATGTTCTTATTTGCTGCTAATCCTTTTATAATAAGAAAGTTATCGAATCTTCCTTTGAATTCATGAAAATTTCTTAACTTTGTCAAATTGTTCAAAATTACTTATATTATGCTGAATCGTTGTTTAAGGATTTTGATTAGTTTTGAATTGTCCTAACATCGTTTGAAATTGTTGTAACATTTTCAAAAACTGAGTAATTGTTCGGCTATAAAATTTTGAGGTAAGAAAATTTTACCACTGATAACTTTAGTAGCTCAAAGTATTCGAGGCCTATGCTGTTTAAAAGAACTGTTTTCGATATGTTCTTATTTGCTGCTAATCCTTTTATAATAAGAAAGTTATCGAATCTTCCTTTGAATTCATGAAAATTTCTTAACTTTGTCAAATTGTTCAAAATTACTTATATTATGCTGAATCGTTGTTTAAGGATTTTGATTAGTTTTGAATTGTCCTAACATCGTTTGAAATTGTTGTAACATTTTCAAAAACTGAGTAATTGTTCGGCTATAAAATTTTGAGGTAAGAAAATTTTACCACTGATAACTTTAGTAGCTCAAAGTATTCGAGGCCTATGCTGTTTAAAAGAACTGTTTTCGATATGTTCTTATTTGCTGCTAATCCTTTTATAATAAGAAAGTTATCGAATCTTCCTTTGAATTCATGAAAATTTCTTAACTTTGTCAAATTGTTCAAAATTACTTATATTATGCTGAATCGTTGTTTAAGGATTTTGATTAGTTTTGAATTGTCCTAACATCGTTTGAAATTGTTGTAACTTTTTCAAAAACTGAGTAATTGTTCGGCTATAAAATTTTGAGGTAAGAAAATTTTACCACTGATAACTTTAGTAGCTCAAAGTATTCGAGGCCTATGCTGTTTAAAAGAACTGTTTTCGATATGTTCTTATTTGCTGCTAATCCTTTTATAATAAGAAAGTTATCGAATCTTCCTTTGAATTCATGAAAATTTCTTAACTTTGTCAAATTGTTCAAAATTACTTATATTATGCTGAATCGTTGTTTAAGGATTTTGATTAGTTTTGAATTGTCCTAACATCGTTTGAAATTGTTGTAACATTTTCAAAAACTGAGTAATTGTTCGGCTATAAAATTTTGAGGTAAGAAAATTTTACCACTGATAACTTTAGTAGCTCAAAGTATTCGAGGCCTATGCTGTTTAAAAGAACTGTTTTCGATATGTTCTTATTTGCTGCTAATCCTTTTATAATAAGAAAGTTATCGAATCTTCCTTTGAATTCATGAAAATTTCTTTACTTTGTCAAATTGTTCAAAATTACTTATATTATGCTGAATCGTTGTTTAAGGATTTTGATTAGTTTTGAATTGTCCTAACATCGTTTGAAATTGTTGTAACATTTTCAAAAACTGAGTAATTGTTCGGCTATAAAATTTTGAGGTAAGAAAATTTTACCACTGATAACTTTAGTAGCTCAAAGTATTCGAGGCCTATGCTGTTTAAAAGAACTGTTTTCGATATGTTCTTATTTGCTGCTAATCCTTTTATAATAAGAAAGTTATCGAATCTTCCTTTGAATTCATGAAAATTTCTTAACTTTGTCAAATTGTTCAAAATTACTTATATTATGCTGAATCGTTGTTTAAGGATTTTGATTAGTTTTGAATTGTCCTAACATCGTTTGAAATTGTTGTAACATTTTCAAAAACTGAGTAATTGTTCGGCTATAAAATTTTGAGGTAAGAAAATTTTACCACTGATAACTTTAGTAGCTCAAAGTATTCGAGGCCTATGCTGTTTAAAAGAACTGTTTTCGATATGTTCTTATTTGCTGCTAATCCTTTTATAATAAGAAAGTTATCGAATCTTCCTTTGAATTCATGAAAATTTCTTAACTTTGTCAAATTGTTCAAAATTACTTATATTATGCTGAATCGTTGTTTAAGGATTTTGATTAGTTTTGAATTGTCCTAACATCGTTTGAAATTGTTGTAACATTTTCAAAAACTGAGTAATTGTTCGGCTATAAAATTTTGAGGTAAGAAAATTTTACCACTGATAACTTTAGTAGCTCAAAGTATTCGAGGCCTATGCTGTTTAAAAGAACTGTTTTCGATATGTTCTTATTTGCTGCTAATCCTTTTATAATAAGAAAGTTATCGAATCTTCCTTTGAATTCATGAAAATTTCTTAACTTTGTCAAATTGTTCAAAATTACTTATATTATGCTGAATCGTTGTTTAAGGATTTTGATTAGTTTTGAATTGTCCTAACATCGTTTGAAATTGTTGTAACATTTTCAAAAACTGAGTAATTGTTCGGCTATAAAATTTTGAGGTAAGAAAATTTTACCACTGATAACTTTAGTAGCTCAAAGTATTCGAGGCCTATGCTGTTTAAAAGAACTGTTTTCGATATGTTCTTATTTGCTGCTAATCCTTTTATAATAAGAAAGTTATCGAATCTTCCTTTGAATTCATGAAAATTTCTTAACTTTGTCAAATTGTTCAAAATTACTTATATTATGCTGAATCGTTGTTTAAGGATTTTGATTAGTTTTGAATTGTCCTAACATCGTTTGAAATTGTTGTAACATTTTCAAAAACTGAGTAATTGTTCGGCTATAAAATTTTGAGGTAAGAAAATTTTACCACTGATAACTTTAGTAGCTCAAAGTATTCGAGGCCTATGCTGTTTAAAAGAACTGTTTTCGATATGTTCTTATTTGCTGCTAATCCTTTTATAATAAGAAAGTTATCGAATCTTCCTTTGAATTCATGAAAATTTCTTAACTTTGTCAAATTGTTCAAAATTACTTATATTATGCTGAATCGTTGTTTAAGGATTTTGATTAGTTTTGAATTGTCCTAACATCGTTTGAAATTGTTGTAACATTTTCAAAAACTGAGTAATTGTTCGGCTATAAAATTTTGAGGTAAGAAAATTTTACCACTGATAACTTTAGTAGCTCAAAGTATTCGAGGCCTATGCTGTTTAAAAGAACTGTTTTCGATATGTTCTTATTTGCTGCTAATCCTTTTATAATAAGAAAGTTATCGAATCTTCCTTTGAATTCATGAAAATTTCTTAACTTTGTCAAATTGTTCAAAATTACTTATATTATATTGAATCGTTGTTTAAGGATTTTGATTAGTTTTGAATTGTCCTAACATCGTTTGAAATTGTTGTAACATTTTCAAAAACTGAGTAATTGTTCGGCTATAAAATTTTGAGGTAAGAAAATTTTACCACTGATAACTTTAGTAGCTCAAAGTATTCGAGGCCTATGCTGTTTAAAAGAACTGTTTTCGATATGTTCTTATTTGCTGCTAATCCTTTTATAATAAGAAAGTTATCGAATCTTCCTTTGAATTCATGAAAATTTCTTAACTTTGTCAAATTGTTCAAAATTACTTATATTATATTGAATCGTTGTTTAAGGATTTTGATTAGTTTTGAATTGTCCTAACATCGTTTGAAATTGTTGTAACATTTTCAAAAACTGAGTAATTGTTCGGCTATAAAATTTTGAGGTAATAAAATTTTGTTTATATTGATAAAATAACCTTTCCAAATATTTATACGCTTAAAAAAAAAAAAACTACAATTATGAATAAATTTTATGAATTAAAAACTTTGAATTTGATTGGTATAAGTAAATTTGTTGGAAGTTTGAACATGCAAACCAAACTGCGGGACACCAACACTTTGTTAACTACAATGTACACAAAAGAGTTTCATCCCATCCTCGTCAACACTTATTATTATGTCTCTAAATAAACCCATGCGTTTTCAAATTAAAAATTCAATATTTTTCAATGTATATAAATTACGTTTTTTTTTTGTTTTTTTTTAATAAGTGTGGGAGACTTGCACTCCAATGTTCGAGATAACGATGTAAGCCGACTATCGAATCGAGAATTGGAGTGATGACGTAGAAAGTTTTTATCAAAATTCATTTTTAATGTTCCTTTCGTAATTGTTCATTATATTATAATAAATAAATATTTTTTTATAATTTGTAAATACCATGTGTTTATTTAATTAGAGAAAGAATAAGTGGATATTAAAAATAAATAAATACTAATAACTAATCAGTTGGTATTGCGGTTAACAATGGGTTAAACATTCGTTAATCTGACGTTCCATTCCACGTAAGTGTTTTTCATCTTATTTTTACCTATAATTTTATCTCATTTTAGTCATTAAAATAATATATTAAAAGATTACCGAAAATAATAATTATAAAAATTCTTTTTTTAAAAGGATCGCATAAGTAATCTCTAAAAACACTATATGAAAAAATAATTGCTAAAAAAATACAATTGATATGAAATAAACTAAATATTGTATATATGGAAATTTCCATAAAAATTAGATTCCTTCTCGTATGATCCACACACACTTTTTTTTCTTTTTTACAACCGAGCACATTAATTCAAATATTCTGTAGCAATATCATTCTCTACAGACGTAAACGCAATTGGTTTTGACCATGGAATTATAAAAGCATTAACTTTAACGAGAAATTGTTCACTGTAAAAATTAAAGAAAAAAGTAACAAAAAACAAAAAAAAAACAAGATATTAAATTAAAAAAATAAATATATTATTTAATAAATAAAATAAATAGAAACACTACAACAACTTGCTGAAAAAATAGGTTTGAAAATATCATAAGAAAAAACTAAAATTATGGTCAGGGATCCACTATGCATTAATCATGTAAACGTAAACGGAAACAAAATGGAATTAGTGGGAAAATTTAAATACCTAGGAGATACCATAATATATAACACCAATAAGAAAATAAAACGGCAAGAAAAAACCGAGAAAACTTAAAAAATCACTAATAACTACCCAAAACATACACAATAAAAAATGCCTATCGACAACAACTAAAATCAGACATTACCAAAAAGTATTTCTTCCAAAAATACAATACGCCAGCGAGACTCTCTTCGGATCATACAAAATTTGAGAAATACAAAGGATCGAAAAGATAGAAAGCAAAATAGTCAGAAAATGCATAAACATGTAAAACATAGTAAAAGGACAGTGGAGGATAATCTCAAATGAAGAAGTATATAAAATAATAACCACACTAACAAATTTCTTCAGGAAAAAAAAATTCATTCTTGGGGCACCTACTTAGAGCAGAAAACACCAGACTTGCAAACCAAATAATTAACTTATACTGGGAAAGAACAACAAAACCTAAATGGATAAACGAAGTCCGAAAAGGTATGGAAGAGTTGAAAATCTCCAAAGAAGATTTAATCGCAAAATCTCGAAAATACAACAAACTAATTAAAACTAATATGATAACATTTGAACCTAAAATCAAAATGAAATCCAACAGGGGTGTATTCAGACGAGGACAGGCGCCAATGATCAGAACGCTTCAAAAAGAAAAGAAGCAACAATAAAACAACTCACACGATTCGGAAATAAGAAGACCCGATTACAAAATGGATTGGTCCAGAAACTGGACTAAAGTGATCCTATGAGGTCATAAAAGCAAAAAAAAAAAAAAAAATATATATATATATATATATATATATATTTAATTTTTCTAAAATAAGAAAAAGACATAGTTTTGAAATCCTATACAAAGCTGAAATTCTAAGCTATAATTAAATCTAGAGAAAAGAACTGAAAAAAGAAAATCATTTTGATAATTCTTGCAATATGGATTGAATTTTAATTTCTAACGTTTTTGAAAAATATGAAGTATAAAAATGATTTAACTATTAAAACGTAATACAATTAAAAAAACAAAACAATAATAATAATATAATTGGATTACAACGACTGGTTACAGACATAAAAACCCATTTAAATCTCGAATTTCAAATGAAATTTGCTGATCGGTTTAAAGAAAATACGACTTTAAAAAAATAAAATATATAATTATAAATAAAAGTTGTTAAAATGACTTTCCCGGCGTTACCGGGAAATTAAAAATTGATAATACTATAACTTTTATGAAAGTAATAAAAAAATAGCTTCTCATTTTGGATCCCTAATATAATAAAGGTGCCGAAGCAATTTTAATTTTAATAGCCCTTCAGGTAATATAAAAAAACACAAAAAAAATCTTCAATAATAAAAATTTAAAGTTGGGGCAAAAACATAAAACAGAATATATATTTTTTTTAGAAGCAATGAATAAAATCTAAGAAATATTTTTAAAAAATACTCATATACAGTTTAAGGTTAACAAATTTTCTTAATTAGAGAATTTCCTGTAAATATAATTCCCCTCTAATAAAAAAGAGACTAAAATAATTTTTTTTTTTAAGTTTTTTATATTTTAGTCCGAGATTTATAATTTAATAAATATGTGATGTGTACACCACATGACTTCCTTGTACGCCTATTAAATTATACACATTTTTTGTTGCACTTTATTTAAATTATTTCACTTGAAAGTGAGACACGATCCTCCAATTCTTTAACAAGAATTTTTTTTGTTAATATTGAATTATTATTTATTGTATAAAATTTTTACAATCACAGGTTAATAAGCAATATAAATAAAAAAATAAATGTTTATTCAAAATCTTAAATTCCGAAAGTTTTTCACCGATTGCTTTGAAATTTTTATACAGCGTTGCATTCGAATACGCGCGTGTTTTTATATAACAACTATTTATATATCTAAGATGTCACATCTGTGACAGGTAAAAACATGCTTTTTTGTAAAACAGCGCTATCTGTTGGATCTAAAAGCTACACTAAATATTTTACGATCCGTGTACGTAAATTTACACTAAATATTCAATGTGTGTCCGCTATAAGCTAAAAAACTACTGGACCGATTTATGCGCGGGGGGAAAACGGAAAAATAGGAAAAGGGAAAATCGAAAAAGATAAAAAGGAAAGAAGGGGAAAATTGAAACAAGAAGAAAACGAGGAAAAGGAAAAGAAAGGGGAAAGGAGGAAAAATTAAAAGGGAAAAGGGGAAGATAAAGGGGAAATGAAGAGAAATGGAGGAAGGAAAGAGAAGGGGGAAGAAAAGAAGAAAATTGGGAAAAGATAAAGGGAAGATGGGTAAAAGGGAAACGGAGTATGGTAAAAATGAAAACGGGGAAGTGGGTAAAGAGTGAAAAGGAAAGGGTGAAAGGGAAAAGGGAGAAAGAGTAAAAGGGAAAGGTTAAATTTTGTGAAGTTCCGTAATGTTCATTTTGTTAATATTTTATCAAACTTTCAATTGTGTTCATTTAATCTACATATATATATATTCAAATCTAGCAATAGCAATGTATTGCCGGATTTGCTAGTTATTAATAAAACAATATATTTAAATTTAAAAAAGTTAAACAAAAAAAGAAAATGAAACCGGATTCGAACTGATGTGCCTCCTAGTTGTAGGATCCAAATATTTCATTAATTAAAATTTTATTTGGCTTTAAATCTGGAAACAATGAAAATAAGTACCACTTATGATATACCGTTGTAAAGCTCTCAATAAGAGCTTATTACTGCAGTTAAGAAAAAGTCAAAAATCTAATTTTTTTGGATTTTGTGCTTTTTTGGACACTTTTTTTCAGTCAATTGCAATCAAAAGGGGAGATACACAACTAGATGTTACAATAGCCCTTAATCGAAAATTTTATCATCCTACGACTAATCGTTTTTAAGTTATGCGAGATATATACGTAGAGCCTTCACGCCGAAACTAGTTAAAATGGATTCAGAGATGGTCAAAATGGATATTTTCGTTGAAATCTGTAAACCGAAATTTCTGGCCATCGCCATAAATGTCCGGTTCGGCAGGAAGCTCACTAGGAGATCATTCCTAGGAGACCTAGAAATGAAGACAGAGCCGGACAAGCACCGCTACGAGACGACCGATGCCAACCCAACACTGCGGTGCTTTTGGAGCCACCACTCCCATGCTGTAATTGGGATCCAACGCTGTTGAGAAGACACTTGGTCCGATTCCAACGAACAAACCACAAGTACCCGATTACAGGCGATCCGATATTGCCGGAGACCAGTTTCCAGATCCAACAACCCTTATCAGTGATACCTCGTAAAATTCACAAACGGCCGTTTCCCGGGCCACCACTCCAGAAACCGCAAACTTCCCTTTTCAGGCTACCATAATGTTCTAAGTTGCCACGTGCCGATTGGAAGACATTTGGTGACAACATAAATGCAATATATTACAGATTTATATTTCAGTTGTTTTTTAATCAGTTTTACTAGATGCCTATTGTATCCATTTTAAGGAAATTCTATAATCTTTGACTTATTCAAACCTTTATATTCGTTTGATTTAATAGGGACAGTTCTGTCAACAATCCTGGAATTCCAGAAATTCTACTGGAATTCTTCTATTTATCACATCTAGTATTTGTAAAAAAAAATTCCAACATTCGGTTAAGTCGCTGCTTTACGATAAACACTAGACCCTTAATACAGGTAAGGACTTGCCGATCTTCGTGGCGGGAAGTAGCGTTTCAACCTTTCATCAGGATGTCCTGGGTTTGAATCCCAATCAGGTATGACATTTTTCATACGCCGCAAATCTCCATTCTTATAGGGCAAAATGGCCAAAGCAGTCGATTCCCATCTTCTCAAAAAAAAAAAAGAGTTAAGTACTTCAATCAAATTTGTTAATTCAGTGTTACCTCTCTTTGTTAACTACAAATTAGGATGAGATATCTCTCAATGATGATATTCTTAGTAAAGAGTTTAAAAAAGGTACATGATATAACTTGCATGTTGATGTTTATAACTAAAAAAAAAATTGGCATTTTAATTTTATAGTTCTATTAAAAATAAGATTATAAAGGATTAGATAAAATGTTTCAATTTACAATTCTCTAGATGAAATGAATAATTTTATCGTTAATTAAGACAAATATATTAACAAAAGTAATTAATTAGATGCTTACAACGTCATATTTAAACAAAATCATAGGTTAAATTATTAATAAAGTTGGAAATTTCAGGTTTTAATCCCCAGATGCTCTTTTTCATAATATTTAATTCCAGAAATTTAATAAAGAATCCATCACTAATAGAGTTCGATTTCAAAAAGGAAAAATTTGTTTAAGATGATCATAAATTAGTGTAACAGAACAAGATAACGTATTATTTAATCCTAGCTATTTTTTTATAAAAAAGAGAAGAAAAAATATAATAACAGTAATAGACTACAGATAGACACAGTACATCACGTTTCCTTTACTAAAGATTCATGATAAAATATTACAAACTGAGAATTCTTTATTTTTAAAATAAGTTTGTGAGACATTTTTATCGTTATTATTATTATTTTATCCTTTTAGCTAAGATAAGTAAGTAAAAAGACGTTGAATGAGATTAATGATATTTTTGTAAAAGTAATGGACGAATACAATCCTCTGCTAGCTACACTTTAAGATATTTCTCACTTACTCTTTATGGTAAAATTTCTCTCTTTATTTTATCCATCTCATTCTAATCCATCTTAAACAATTCCTGTTTACATATATATATATATATATATATATATATATATATATACACACTTTTCTCTTTTACATTTTCTTAAGCCTTATAGTATCAACTTTTAAAAGATTTTCATTTAATATATTACAGTTCCTACAGGGCAATGACCTCTATTCCAATTAAAAAAAAGAAAAAGAATAATATACATGTTAAAAATGTTTATAAAAAATATATTTGATTAAATAATGAAATATTTTATTTTATTTATTTTTTTAAAATTATTACTGTTAAAAAACAAACCGTTCTGGCAGGTTATTTATTCTCATTTTCAAACAGAACAGAAAAATATGTTTCATAAATAAGTTTAATAAAACGTAATGAAGTTTAAATTAATAATATACATTATTAAAATTTATTAGGTTTTGTTAAATTTGGTAGTTAATGTTTGAAATGATATCGAAAAGTAATAGAAATATAATGATTTTTGAAAGTATATGTTTGGAGCGTAGCTTTATATGGAAGTGAAACTTGGACGATCGGAGTACCTGAAAAGAAAAGATTAGAAAAGATTTTGAAATGTGGTGCTGCAAGAGAATGTTAAAATCAGATGTGTGGATAAAGTGACAAATGAAGAGGTGTTGTGACAAAATGATGAAGAAAGAAACATTTGGAAAAATATAGTTAAAAGAAGAGACAGATTTATAGGCCACATATTAAGGCACCCTGGAATAGTCGCTTTAATATTGGGGGGACAGATAGAAGGAAAAAATTGTTCAAGCAGGCAACGTCTGGAATATCTAAAACAAATTGTAAGGGATGTTGGATGTAAGGGGTATATCGAAATGAAACGACTAGCATTAGATAGGGAATCTTGGAGGCTGCATCAAACCATTCAAATGACTGACGACAAAAAAAGTATTCAAATGCGTTCAAAAGTAATCAATACATCAATACCTTAGACTTACAAAATCAGCTGTTAAACAAGTGATTTGCGACGATAAATTTTTCCATTAGACGAGGTCGGTGGGCTATTCGTAGAATTTTTTTTTTTTTCAATTACATAAAATGAATCATTTTTTTTAATATAAAGGCTGTTATTTAAAAATATTTCATTATTATATTATATAAAGAAAAGAAAATGAATATTATAAAAATTCATTGTGTTGATGTAATTATAATTTAGTCAAAGAGAATATACGTTGGTCGTCGGTTATGTAGAAATTTTCATTTATTTTTAGACGCTTTACTACAGTATAAAACTCTTTTTTCTTCTTTAACCTAAAATTCAATATCTGTCCACGTATTTCATATACCATCATTTCAGAATAACTCAATTTATTTTGATGAAACAGAGAATATTTTAAATAAAAATGCGATTCAATATACTACAGTATTCAGTATATTGTAAATATACATTCGTGAAAGGCAAAAAGAAGAAAATTTAAATAATTTATTGTTTTATATATATGTATACGATAAAAAAATAAAAAATAACAATTATAATAAATAAAACTCTGGTATGTACGAAATCATTTTTAAAAAGTTTTTTTTTTTTACCTGTTCATTCAGAAGCAGAAACATGTTTCGCGCGGTCCAAAATAAAGCCATTATTTTATAACTAATTTTCATGAAATAAAAAAAAAAGTTTTTTTGATGAAAGAATTGTCATACGAAATTTGTTTTTTTAAGTTTTTATTAATTACTTCCCGAAATTATTTTAATTATTCTAAAATTCTCAAAATTTTTGTTTAATTTACGTTACTCTTAATAAAAATATTGAAACTTGATAATTTAAATAATATATATTTGAATTTCTGATGAACTAGAAATCTATACAGAAGAATTGAGAGGAGAGTGGAAGAAGTGTTAGGAGAAGACCAATTTGGTTTCAGGAAAAGTATAGGGTCAAGGGAAGAAATTTTAGGCCTCAGATTAATAGTAGAAGGAAGATTAAAGAAAAACAAACCAACATACTTGGCGTTTATAGACCTAGAAAAGGCATTCGATAACGTAGACTGGAATAAAATGTTCAGCATTTAAAAAAAATTAGGGTTCAAATACAGAGATAGAAGAACAATTGCTAACATGTACAGGAACCAAACAGCAACAGTAACAATTGAAGAACATAAGAAAGAAGCCGTAATAAGAAAGGGAGTCCGACAAGGATGTTCCCTATCTCCGCTACTTTTTAATCTTTACATGGAACTAACAGTCAATGATGTTAAAGAACAATTTAGATTCGGAGTAACAGTACAAGGAGAAAAGACAAAGATGTTACGATTTGCTGATGATATAGTAATTCTAGCCGAGAGTAAAAAGGATCTAGAAGATACAATGAACGGCATAGATGAAGTCCTACGCAAGAACTATCGCATGAAAATAAACAAGAACAAAACAAAAGTAATGAAATGTAGTAGAAATAACAAAGATGGACCACTGAATGTGAAAATAGGAGGAGAAAAGATTATGGAGGTAAAAGAATTTTGTTATTTGGGAAGTAGAATTACTAAAGATGGACGAAGCAGGAGCGATATAAAATGCCGAATAGCACAAACTAAACAAGCCTTCAGTAAGAAATATAATTTGTTTACATCAAAAATTAATTTAAATGTCAGGAAAAGATTTTTGAAAGTGTATGTTTGGAGTGTCGCTTTATATGGAAGTGAAACTTGGACGATCGGAGTATCTGAGAAGAAAAGATTAGAAGCTTTTGAAATGTGATTCTATAGGAAAATGTTAAAAATCAGATGGGTGGATAAAGTGACAAATGAAGAGGTATTGCGACAAATAGATGAACAAAGAAGCATTTGGAAAAATATAGTTAAAAGAAGAGACAGACTTATAGGCCACATACTAAGGCATCCTGGAATAGTCGCTTTAATTTTGGAAGGACAGGTAGAAGGAAAAAATTGTGTAGGCAGGCCACGTTTGGACTATATAAAACAAATTGTTAGGGATGTACGATGTAGAGGGTATACTGAAATGAAACGACTAGCACTAGATCAACAAAAAAATCAACAAAAAAAATTGAATTTCTATAGAAAGCATCTATGATTTCAAAGGTCTATGCGTAGATCTTTTAAAATTAATTGAAGAAAACCATAGTATTGTAAAATTTGATACATGTGGAACCGTTAAAATGCTTGAAAAAGGTAGGCAACAAATTTCACAACCGGTTTTTATATACCTGTTGTATATCTTTTGCGTAAGAATACCGCCAGGGTAAAGGCTGTTTTCCGATTCATTACTGTAAATATCATGTTACCTAAAAAGTATTGAACCTGTGTAGGTCAAAATTGAGAAAACGTTTATGGTTACTGGAAAATAACATAATGAAACCGTACATGCACCATTTTTTCGTTGACTATACCATTTTTCTGGCAACATCATAATCCCGTCGCTGTAGAATTGCTATCGTTTCTGGTCAAAAAATTGTGACACATGGTTTTCACAGGCCTCTTTTAAAACCAACTTAATACCAATCAGAAAGTTATGCAGAAACCAAAACAAATGTAATTTTAATGGTACCAGGTCCAGGCTACATGATTGATGCATTAAAACTTCCCAATCAAGTTCTCTCAATCTCATGACGAGTCATTAATAATATATGTGGTCTGGCGTTTTCAGTGCGGTATACAATATCATTTCTGTTGATCTGTTCAGGCCGTTTTTTTTTGTTTTTTTTAGTTGCTAAATACAATGTGCTAATCGTGAACAATATAGGTCTGAGTTTATCGTTCTGCCTAGTGGCAGCAATTCGTGATGCATGATGCCCTTCCAATCCTACCAAACCTTTCTTTTTCCTGTTTAGCTACCGGTAATTACCTTTCAGATAATACTTCAGAGGATGATATGTATGAGTATAAATGAAGTGTAGTCTTGTAGTCTTGTACAGTCTCGTACAGTCTCAGTTCGACCATTCCTGAGATGTGTGGTTGGTTAATTGAAACCCAATCACCAAAGAACACCGGTATGATATAGTATTCAAATTCGTGTAAAAATAACTGCCTTTACTAGAACTTGATCGCTGGAACCCTCGACTTCCAAATCAGCTGATTTTGGAAGACGGGTTCACCACTAGACCAAGCAGGTGAGTCCAATCCTACCAAATCGCACAGCCTAACCTTGTTGAGCATCAGTGTGGGCTTTGCCACAGACCAATGGAGTTTCTTCTTTCTTCAACCAAGATTTTTCTCCTTCAATGTTGTCGTAGATTAGCTAATTTTTATCATTCGCAATCAATCACATCAGAAACGGCTCGATTTTGTTACGTTTCAGTAGAGATTCGATCGAGTAAATTTGTATGAATGATATCAAGCGGTATGCGTATCCAAACGTCGAGCCTTTTTTTGTATCCAGCTTTCTTGAAACGGTTTAACGCTATTTGATGATGGATAAATTAGGTCACTAGTGATGTCATGACTATTTACATCCCGGTCTTCCTCGATTTTTGCCAAAATACGTTAATGCCATTTTGTACTCAATATTTTTTAGACTACCTATTAGATTATTTTTTGAAATTTGGTAACTATACTTTGGTATCTTCAGAGGATAATTAAAATTATATGGTACTGCGATATGTATTAAATTTCAAATTTTTTTCGCTACACTAGCAGGAATATGAATATGTTCTAAACGTAGAAACTGCTTATTAAATAAAATATTCAAATAGAAAAAAAAAGTTTTGTAATATTTTTGAACCAATGTATAAATTTTAGAAAAGGTACAGTTACATTCTTTAAGCTTTTAATCCTCTTGAGTAGGTATTATTTTCTTTAGAGTAATATTAATAACTATGCTCAAGATTTTCATGGTTTAAATCTGGATTATAGTTACTTCAAAAGAGTCTTTAATATTATATTTGAGACTAAATAATATAAAAGTAGAAATAATGTCATATTTAATGTAAATATATATATATATATATATTGTAAATCTCTGATGAACATCGTATATTACTGATAAAATATTTTACTATATTTTTATGTGCTTTGCAATTTCTTTGATGTATATATTAAAATAATGTGTTTTAGAACGTATGTTCAGAAACCATCAGATATGTTTAATCATAAGAACTATCTATTATACTACTGCACATAATGAAATATACATTAATTCAAACAGAACAGTGACTCAAAATATTACCTTTTCCATAATATCTCATGTATAATAATAATTTTGTATTTTATAAAGTTGAGAAGGCAAAATGGTAGTTTTTATCTATGTACTAGCTCAGCTATGTACTACCTCCGCAGCTAGGCTCTATAGGTGAGTTGCCATGGCGGGGGACATCTCGGAATGGGATTATTAAGTGTACAAAATTGATTACTTCTTCTGTAGAAATAATTTTTTTTTTTTTTTTTTAATTGATAAAAATTGAAAAAACGAAAGTTTAAATACGAATTTAATATTGAATACGAAAGCGCTTTAATGTGATAAACAGGTACTTCCTGGCATTCAGCGACCTAGGCAGCGAATTTCTGTCTTGGATGAATTGAGTGTCATATATATTTTATTAGTTGACGGGGTGCGCCTACCAATTTTTTTTTCTTTTTTTTTGTTTTTAGTATATGACAAGTCAGCGGTGGGATAAAAATCGAGTGGTGTGTGGCACCACGTTTAGTTCGCACACGCAATTAGGTTAGCTCCAGGAGCTAGTTAGGACTGGTCGCTTAACTGTTTCGAGGCTCAGAAGCCGTTTGTGGCGCAGATATTTGGTGTTATGCTTTAGTGCGACCGAATGGGGTGATGGCGGGAGAAATGCCATGCATTAAAATGAATGTTAAATTAGAAATTTAAATCTAGAAATTGATACTAACGAATCGGGATTATTATTAATTAGTAATTGATTATGCAATAATATTAATAAGCAATAATTATTAATTATTAATGGTTGCTAATTAATATTCATTAATAATTAATAATTAACAATACTTCGCTACTGTTAGATTTGAGTATATATATATATATATATATATATAGATTAAATAAACATAATTGAAAGTTTGATATAACATTAACAAAATGAACATTACGGAACTTCACAAAATTTAACCTTTCCCCTTTTCCCTTATGCTCTTTCTCCCTTTTCACCTTTTCCTTACCTATTTTATTTGTTCCCTTTCCATATTCCCCCTATCCCCTTTTTTTAATTTTTACCATATTCCCTTTCCCCGTTTTCCCCTTTTCCTTCCTGCTATTATCCCATTTTCTTCAATTTTCCCTTTCCTTCTCCCATTTCTCTTTCCCTTATTTCCCTTTCCCCATTCGTATTTCCCCTTTTACCCTTTACTTTTATCTCCTTTCCCTTTTCCATTTTCCCGTTTTTCCTTTTCCCTATTATCCCCTTTTTTATTTTTTCAATTTTCCCCTTCTTACTATTTTACCTTCTTCCCTTTTAACTTTTCGATTTTTTCCTTTATTCTTTAGCCCCGCGCGTAAATCGGCCCAGTAGTTTTTTAGTCTATAGGGACACACATATCGGAAACATTGAAATAAAATCGTAAAATATTTAATACAGCGTGCCTTTACGTCCAACAGATAGCGCTGTTTTTTAAAAAAAAACCATGTTTTTACCTGTCACATCTTAGGTATACAAATAGTAAGTATATAAAAACACGCGCGTATTCGAATGCAACGTTGCGTCAAAATTTTGAAACAATCGGTGAAGAACTTTCGGAGATTTAAGATTTTGAACAAACATTTACATTTTTATTTATGTAGATTTAAAAAAAAAATTAATGGAAAATGTGACACAGTTTGTTATTTTTTCCTAGCATTGGTTATTTATTCTTATATAGTGGAAAAATAATGATACATGAATAAAGTATAAAACATTTTTAAATCTATTATTTAATTTTGTTTCGGTTCCCCATCCCTCAATATTGCTCCAACGTATATTTTTGAGCTACTTGCATATTCATAGGAAGAATAAGAAATATTCGGTTAAAAATATGTAATAAATACAAAGGTAGCTTTTTTCGATTTTCAGGGAAGGGGAGAATTCGGAGGCAATATTTTTTTTTTCTATTATATGTTAAGATAAGCTTGTAAGCATGTCAGTATATGCATTCATGCTTTATATTAAGCTCAGTAGCTTAAGTGAAGTTATGTTTGAAAAAATTAAGAAAATACCCAAAAAAACTATCTTCCTCAACCCGTTACGAAATTGATCCAAAAATTTTATTATTCTAAACCCGTAGGTCGGTGGGAAGAGGAAGGTGACTTTTGGTCGGGTGACTTTAGAGTAATTAACTCAGCGTCAAATAATGGGCAGGCAGGAGTAGGTTTCGTGATGAACAAGAAAATAGGGAGGAGAGTGGAGTATTTCAAGACGCATAGCGATAGAGTCATTGTAATAAGGATAAATTCAAAACCTAAACCGACAACGATTGTTAACGTCTATATGCCTACAAGCGCCCATGATGATGATGAGGTAGAATGTGTATACGAAGAGATTGATGAAGCAATTAAACACGTAAAAGGAGATGAAAATTTAATAATAGTTGGAGATTGGAATGCAAGCATTGGAAAAGGCAAGGAAGGAAATATAGTGGGTGAATACGGGCTGGGCAAAAGGAATGAAAGAGGGGACCGACTTATAGAGTTTTGCATGAAGTATAATTTAGTAATTGCCAACACCCAATTTAAAAATCATAATAGAAGAATATACACTTGGAAAAAGCCAGGCGATACTGCAAGGTATCAGATAGATTATATCATGGTTAAGCAAAGATTTAGAAATCAACTCGTGGACTGCAAAACTTACCCTGGAGCAGACATTGATAGCGACCATAATTTGGTGATAATGAAATGTAGATTGGGGTTTAAAAACCTGAAGAAAAGGTGTCAGATGAATCGGTGGAATTTAGAGAAGCTTGAGGAAGAGGAGGTAAAGAAGATTTTTGAGGAGGACATCGCAAGAGGTCTGAGTAAAAAAGATAAGATAGAAAATGTAGAAGAAGAATGGGAGAATGTTAAAAAGGAAATTCTTAAATCAGCAGAAGCAAACTTAGGCGGAATAAAGAGAACTGGTAGAAAACCTTGGGTTTCAGACGATATATTGCAGCTGATGGATGAACGTAGAAAATATAAGAATGCTAGTGATGAAGAAAGTAAAAGGAACTATCGGCAATTAAGAAATGCTATAAACAGGAAGTGCAAACTGGCGAAAGAAGAGTGGATTAAAGAAAAGTGTTCAGAAGTGGAAAGAGAAATGAACATTGGTAAAATAGACGGAGCATACAGGAAAGTTAAGGAAAATTTTGGGGTACATAAATTAAAATCTAATAATGTGTTAAACAAAGATGGTACACCTATATATAATACGAAAGGTAAAGTCGATAGATGGGTGGAATATATTGAAGAGTTATACGGAGGAAATGAATTAGAAAATGGTTTTATAGAGGAAGAAGAGGAAGTTGAGGAGGATGAAATGGGAGAAACAATACTGAGATCTGAATTTAAGAGAGCATTAAAAGATTTAAATGGCAGAAAGGCTCCTGGAATAGACGGAATACCTGTAGAATTACTGCGCAGTGCAGGGGAGGAGGCGATTGATAGATTATACAAACTGGTGTGTAATATTTATGAAAAAGGGGAATTTCCGTCAGACTTCAAAAAAAGTGTTATAGTAATGATACCAAAGAAATCAGGGGCAGATAAATGCGAAGAATACAGAACAATTAGTTTAACTAGTCATGCATCAAAAATCTTAACTAGAATTCTATACAGAAGAATTGAGAGGAGAGTGGAGGAAGTGTTAGGAGAAGACCAATTTGGTTTCAGGAAAAGTATAGGGACAAGGGAAGCAATTTTAGGCCTCAGATTAATAGTAGAAGGAAGATTAAAGAAAAACAAACCAACATACTTGGCGTTTATAGACCTAGAAAAGGCATTCGATAACGTAGACTGGAATAAAATGTTCAGCATTTTAAAAAAATTAGGGTTCAAATACAGAGATAGAAGAACAATTGCTAACATGTACAGGAACCAAACAGCAACAGTAGCAATTGAAGAACATAAGAAAGAAGCCATAATAAGAAAGGGAGTCCGACAAGGATGTTCTCTATCTCCGTTACTTTTTAATCTTTACATGGAACTAGCAGTTAATGATGTTAAAGAACAATTTAGATTCGGAGTAACAGTACAAGGTGAAAAGATAAAGATGCTACGATTTGCTGATGATATAGTAATTCTAGCCGAGAATAAAAAGGATTTAGAAGAAACAATGAACGGCATAGATGAAGTCCTACGCAAGAACTATCGCATGAAAATAAACAAGAACAAAACAAAAGTAATGAAATGTAGTAGAAATAACAAAGATGGACCACTGAATGTGAAAATAGGAGGAGAAAAGATTATGGAGGTAGAAGAATTTTGTTATTTGGGAAGTAGAATTACTAAAGATGGACGAAGCAGGAGCGATATAAAATGCCGAATAGCACAAGCTAAACGAGCCTTCAGTAAGAAATATAAGTTGTTTACATCAAAAATTAATTTAAATGTCAGGAAAAGATTTTTGAAAGTGTATGTTTGGAGTGTCGCTTTATATGGAAGTGAAACTTGGACAATCGGAGTATCTGAGAAGAAAAGGTTAGAAGCTTTTGAAATGTGGTGCTATAGGAGAATGTTAAAAATCAAATGGGTGGATAAAGTGACAAATGAGGAGGTATTGCGGCAAATAGATGAAGAAAGAAGCATTTGGAAAAATATAGTTAAAAGAAGAGACAGGCTTATAGGCCACATACTAAGGCATCCTGGAATAGTCGCTTTAATTTTGGAAGGACAGGTAGAAGGGAAAAATTGTGTAGGCAGGCCACGTTTGGAATATGTAAAACAAATTGTTAGGGATGTAGGATGTAGAGGGTATACTGAAATGAAACGACTAGCACTAGGTAGGGAATCTTGGAGAGCTGCATCAAACCAGTCAAATGACTGAAGACAAAAAAAAAAAAAAAACCCGTAGGGAAAACAAAAACCTAAATTAATTAAATTCTGTATTTTCATCAGCATAGGGTTACACATTTTACATATTTTTATATATACATTCGAGATGAGCGCAGTAACGATGATGCATTTTTGTACTCGAGTGATCATAATGATAATCACTTGACGCAAAATACTGTATTCCCGATCGCCAGAGCATCCCCTCCATTGCTCGCCCTGATGGACTTTAAAGAGGCCGTCTTTTAGACTCTCGTAACTTGATAACACAACACAGTTTGGCCTCTGTCCGGTTGCTACCGATGCAAATGCCTGGATAGAAATTTTCATTAGTGTATTTATACAACCTACTATCGCCTTCGTAAGGCTTCTTTTCCTTTTCCAACCTCGACCACCAACCATAACTGAAAACCCTCAACTATCTAATTAACTGATTCGTGGAAGCGCGACCAAATTTATAACAACAAACTACTCCATATACACGAGTCTCTGTGCCAAATTTTTTTCAAAAGAGGTTTTTTTTGAAATCAAAATTTATAAAGCTTCAAACACGTCAACACACGTACATACGTACTTATGAACATTACCCCCCCCCCCACTTTTTTTTCTTTTATTGGGATTTCCTCGGTCATGAAACTTCGAGGAATGTAAAAAACTATACCTCACTTTTTAACTAATTACTATGCTTCTTTCTTGGAGCGTAGTTTAAGAGTCAAAAGATGCCAGGAAATTAAAAGTATGAAAAAATCTTCTTAAAAAAAAAACAAAAATAAAAACGTTTCAATTATTTTAAATTTAATCTTTATTTTTTTTTTTTTTTTTAATTACGAGGGAAAATTATTTGAGATATTTAAACTGGTTTCAACGTAATAAAATTTAAAAAGAAATAAAAATTCAGTCATATATCTTATTTTTCAAAAGTTTACGTTTTTTAAACTTATTTATTTTTATATTTATTTGCCCATAGAAAACAGGTTAGCTTGCACAAAATTTTGCCAATGTACACAATAAAGATCAAACCTAAACCTGTGAAACCTGTTTTATATAAAAAATATTAAAAAAAGTCAGAAGTGACAAAAGACTAATAATCAGTCAAACAAAGGCGTATAAATATGTTGGGAATTATTTTGTTAATTTAATTTCTGTTTTTAATCATTTTTTTGAATATTCAAGGAAAAATAGTTTAAATATTAAGTAAATCATTATAATAACATACGAACAACTTAATACAAAACCGGTACAAAGTAATTAAACTTGTGGCATGTAATATTTTACGAATGAATTTGAAAAACGAAATGTAAATTAATTAAATACTCTATTTTCATTAGCATAGGTTTACACAGTTTACACAGTTTTAATATTTTTATATATATAAATTCGAGATGAGCGCAGTAACGATGATGCACTTTTGTACTCGAGTGTACTGAGTGTTTGTACTGAGAATCATTTGACACAACATATTGTCATTAATCTTGCAGAAATCTCACCTTAGATCATCGATAGTGTGACTATTATTTTATTAATTTATCCTTTAAATATTTCCAAAGGTAAACATTGCAAGTATCAAAATCCGGGGAACGCAAAAGTCATCCTTTCATGACAATTGATTCTTCTGTGAATGCCGAATGGACATGCAATACTAAATCGTTTGATGTGTGACATGCTGCTTCATCTTTTTTTCCTGTTTAGCCTCGGGAATCACCGCCAGGTATTATTTCAGATGATGAATGAGGATGATATGTTTGAGTGTAAGTGAAATGTAGTCTTGTACAGTCTCAGGTCGACCATTTCTAAGATATATAGTTAATTGAAATCCAACCACCAAAGAACATCGACATCCGCTATCTAGTATTCAAATCCGTATAAAATTAACTGCCTTTACTAGGATTTGAACGTTGGAACTCTCGACTTTGAAATCCGCTGATTTGCGAAGATGCGAAGATACTAGATCAACCCAGTGGGTTATGTTGCTACATTTACATGGAATAAACCTTACTGTTTTTCATAATTTGTCAACTGGGAGTATAATTAAAGGAAAATTTTACGATACATTCAGTATTGACAAACCGGGTTAAAATTATTGGTCCCGCTATTCGATTACTAGAAACAACACACCATACACAGATTTTCTCATCATGAACTAGTTACTGAAACATCTGGTGAGGATCTTTAAAGTCATCTAATGCCTGATGTGCGAATTTATACTCAGTTCAATAAAATTATGTTTCGTCTAACATAAAATATAGTATCAGGTCTATCTGTCCATCGGCCAGTTATTTGAGAAGTAGTCATAATGATTATACTTCGATTTGTTTGTTCTCTTAAGTTGTTGAAGAATATATTTTCATATTTAAATCATGGATTTTTAAACGATATGTATTTTACGCTACTTTATTGAATTAACCTACGTATATATATTTTTTGGACTGGCAGACAGCTTTATTGGAATATTAGCTATAATGTCTAAAGTTCTAATAGAAGGTTGCCTATTTCGTTTTACGAAGATTTCATAAGAAAACCATGATTCCACTTCCACAAAATTTCAACATATCTTCGCGTTTCACATCCCCTAGACCCCAAAACCATCGTCAGTTCAAAAGTTTATATATATATATATATATATATATATATATATATATGTATTTAAATGTAAGTTTATATATATATATATATATATAAAACTTTCTTGTGGACACGATAACTGCCGTAATTAAGCGCCAATCATTTTCAAATTTATACATAAAATATAAGGACCCAACATCTCGGTCGGGTTCGTTAATGAATAAAATCGAACCATGGGGATGGAAATTGGGGGCTTTTTCGAAAAAACAATATCGCTATAACTTTCTTATTAAGTAAAATGTTGAATTCGTATCAAGTTCCTACTATTCTTTGGATAAGGGCCTAAAACTTATCTAAGTAAAGTCTTTTGATATCACCAACCGTTGGCCCAGGATAAGGAAAAAATGGGGTTTTGAAGACAAATGAAATCGTACCTTTCCCTTAATACGCACAGTATCGAATCGGTTTAAACTGGTCGTTAGTCCTGTAAACATTACCTAAAACTTATGTCTGAAACAATTTTTAATATGATCAACCCTTACGGCAAGGGATGACCAAAATATTGCTGGAATTGTAAAATGGGGCTGTCGTATGCTAAAAATGTGAAACGTTTTTCACGTGCAACCATTGTTGTATTAAGTAAATTTGAAATTTTTCTTAACTGGTGGAAATCTTTTTTATCCCCTACTTAGCACCGGTGAAATCTACCTCCACCTTCCGGCGTACTGAGAGAAATTTTTTCGTTTGAAAACGACCCTGTTTTACGACACTTTTTAATCAAATCGTGTGTGATACTCTTTGCTGGGTTATTCGGTTTTGGAATTTTTTTTGAAAACATTTTACGCGTTTATTAAATAGATCTAAAAGGGATTTAGCCTTCCACTATAACAACAATCTCCTTAATCAAATAAGGCATTTTAGAAAAATACAACCGCAATGAACAAAAGTATATTGAAATTAGGTATGAACAGTTTACATTTGAAAACAAAAAATGTATATTGCAATGAGTACACATTTGAAAACAGTAGTTGAGTTATAATACACTCAATCTCTATTGGCGCGTAATAGCAGCAATGTTACCAGTGTTAGAGACGACACTCCTCCAATAATTGCAGTTGAACCGACTGGTTTTGATTTTAAGTTTTTCAACCTTTATCGTCGAATTGAAAATATTATTATTACAGTTGAAAATATATATATATTACATAAATTTTTGTTTAAAAAATTTACTTTCACTTTATTTATCTGTAAAAAAAATTACACCGGAACCATAAGAGGAACTTCCATTACAATGTAAAGTAAAACAATTTAAATATAGCTATAGCTTTTTTTTGTTTAACCTCCGGGTCCACAGTTTAAGCAATTTTCTGCAGAAGATGAGATGAATGCTTTGTAGCGTGTGTGAAAAAAAACCATGCCTGACCGGGATTCGAACCCAGGACCTCCGGGTGAAAGGCCAAAACGCTTCCACTCGCACCACGGGGGCCGGAAAATATAGCTATATCTAAAATTAATAAACAAAATATCGATATGATTAAAATAACAGGTGTGTACCAAAATTACCTACCTAAATTATAAATCGTATATGCAGACAAAAATCAGAATATATGAACTAAATGTAAGGAAATACCTATTATGTTATTATTAATAACATCCTGAAGTTAAAATAGGGACAAATTATAACATTGGAATGGAAAAGATATATAAAATAGAAGACGTAATTAAAGATAAAGCAATTTTTTTGTGATATTTTAAAGAAAAAAAATGTTTTATAATAAAATAAATTTTGTATTTCGTAGACATAGAAATACTGCATTAAAAAATTGTAGATATTTATGGATATTCGTTGGTTTACTTGCCTTTTTTTTATTTTTTAAACAATTTCTTTTTATGATATGAAAAAAATTAATGAATGAATTTTTACGTTTGATACTGACGAGTAAAATAAGTACACAAAAGCTTATGTGAATGAATGAATGTATATATAATTCTATAAATGTGTGTGTGTGTGTGTGTGTGTGTATGTGTGTACGCATGTCCGCATAATGTATGCGTGTTCGTGTTTGTGCATTATACGAGATGAGTAGAGTAAAATGTAATAAAAGTTGATTTCTCTCCAACATGAAACCGTGTTTTAAAACCCATGAGAGATACGGTTGGCTCTTAGTAATACCACAGGATCCTCCTAAATATGAACCGACCATCTCCTACCATATGGAATAAAATTCCCCTCTTCTTGTATTATATTTTAACCTTACCTCTTCTATATAATACTCAACCCCTCACTCGTTATTTTGCTTTGGGAAATACACTTTAGTTTTTCTATATATATATATAATAAACAAACACAATTATAGAAACTAAAAATTTTATCAATGTGTAATGTAAACAAAATTAAATAAATTTAAACGTAATTTTTTGTTTTAGTTTTTTTAATTAGATATTGTTTATTTTTGTTTACTACAAAAGTTGAAATTTTATGGGGGGAAAAATAAGTGTAAGAAATATTAACAAACTTTTTTCTTCGTTATAATAATTAATTTAATTGTCTATTTGAAATTATTTATTTCAAATAAATAATTTATTTTATTCTAAGCAAATATTTTAATTCAACATAAAATTACTTCATTTTTATATCTATTATTCTGTTTTATATATTTTAATTTTTATCTTTCTTTTCCTCTACATTTTTACTTTTATTCCGAATTCGCTACTGTGAAATTAATTAATCCTGAAGTGACTTTACCAAACTAGCTTACTTCATTAGAAGAAACTTCCATAAATTTTATTCCACATCTCTACATCTAACGACTCTTCATTTGGTCAACCCATCCAATTTTCAACATCTTGTAACACTACACTTCAACCGGCTCAATTCTTTTCTTTTCTTATTGTTCATATTTCGTTATAATAAAGCGTTACACATCATACAAACATACTTAAGAATTTTCTTTTGTTATAGTTATTTATTTCATTTTTTTTAATGGAAACCATCCTTATTTTTGTAAATTTACTTTAGACCTTTTCCATATTTTCATCTTTAAGTAATTTTATTACATAAATAACTTTACATCTATTCTGTTCAACTATATTAATATTTAATTAACTTTTTTTATATAGTAATTCAGTATGGTTTTTTTTTTTTTACATATTTACACTTAATTATTTTATAATTAGACTTTTTTTATTAGAAAAAAATTCTATTCTCATTCAGTTTTTGTTCTAATTTATATTTACTTTCTGTCAAAGTAAAAAAAAAGCTGTCAAAGTAATGAATGAATTTCGTAGCTATGCCAATTAAGTATAACTTTTGTAAAGTAAAACATAACTTTTATAAAAGCAATAAAAAAAAAAACCTTCTAAATTTGGGTTCGAATATACTTGTTATAAAAGTGCGAATGCAGCTTTAATTTTAATAACCCTTTAAGGTATGAAGAAAAATACAAAATTAAGTTAGATCAATAAAAAAAACAAAAAAACAGAATATATATTTTTTAGAAGAAGGGAATAAATTTTAATAAAAACTTTTCAAAAAATATTCATATAAGGTTAAGCTTAACAAATTTTCTCTAAATGAAACAACCCCTTCAATACAGGCTAAACTAGGAAAAACAGAATTTTCAAAAATGGTTTTTGCATTCTGGGGTTTGTAATTTAAAAAATAATTTAGACATTTCTTGATAGCTCTATATGAAGTATAAACTTTCAGAAAACCTTTTTTAAATATTTAAAAGAATAGGTGGATCATGATTGGTTAAAAGTTAGTGTGTAATAATTTGTTAGTTCCGTTTACAGTGGTGACTGGTGTGAAGTAGTGAATTATTGATTGATCAATCGTATTCGTATTTATGATTGGTTAGAAAAATACGGTATTCTGATTAGTTAGTTACTGAAGTAATCTGTGGAGGCGGGGAAACTTAAATGTATTCTCCGATATGCAAGGATGAATGTGTTTTGTCATTGGTTTATTTTTTATAGGCTAGGACAATTAGAATCGTGTTTGAGTTATATATTTTTTTTTGTTTTTACGCACGTTAGGTGACTGTAATTAATCAGTTAAAGTTAAATAAACTTACAACAAATTGCACTGATGTTAAAAACTACTGAATGCCGGTAACTTATCTTTTAGATATTTCTACATTAGCCTCTGTCATTATAAAATCTCATACAATAATTATTAATTTTGTACGCATATGTTTTTAAGATTATTCGTTAAAATAAACTCGCATTTGTAACGTAATATGATATTACTTATCTTGAAACGTTACCTTTTTGGAAATGTTAAAAGGATTAAATATTTACCGAGGAATTTTATTAATTTGTAAAAATTTAATTAAGATATTACACAAATTTATTTCAGGTCATGACTTTCAATATATACCGTCCAGTTCTTTATCGCAATTTCTTTTTCTTTTTATTTCTATTTTGTTTCAATAAGAAAGCCTATTTTTAAAAATTTTGTTTACTTTTTATTGGCTAAATTTACATTAATTTTCTCAGAAATAAATTCCCTACAAGTTTTGTTAGTAAATCTTTCACATTTATGTCTCACTTAATAAAAATATTTTAGAGAAAACCAATAAAAACTTGATTTTGATCCCGAATTTTGTGTCTTACGTCACATCTTAATGTTATATTACTCCTTAACTTTGGTCCTAAAAATTACAGGACGGTTTCATTTTAATAGAAGAGCTGAAATATTTCGTTAACTGCAACTCAAAAAGAAAGAGTTTTAAGACATACGATTATATTTATATTTTTCAACATTTGTAATAAAAAAGCACGTCCAGATCGTTTTTCCATTTCTTTGTGGGACACTCTGTATTAAAGCATGATATACTCGGATTAAAAAAAGTGAATTTGCGAATGAAAATAAAAAATTATTAAATTTGATAGTCATAAAAATTGATATTTTGCATAATATTTTGCTGTGAAAAAATATAAATATTAAATATTTATTTACTACAATGTCGACCATTTACCTACCAAAGCTACATAACTATTTTCTATTACTATATGGAAAACCGTAAATAACATTCCAATATGGATTGAGATACACGTATTTCTAGCCAAATTCATACATTAAAATTTCATATACTCAAAATATCAAAAGAAAACTTCGAAATTATTTTCAAAATGTTATAAAGCAAGCTTTCATATAAGATAATTTGTTTAGAAAGCAGTAGATATCTTTTATCAGCCGACAATCGCTAACGAAACTTTTCCAAATTTATTTTTTTTATGAACTATCTTCTTTATTTTCACCAGTAAAATATATGCTGAAAGTTTTTTACATTCTTTTTGTGTCACTCCCAATATATTTTTCGTTTTCAATTTTTTTTATTTTACTGCTTAAAACGAAGATATGAGGGCTGCACAAATGAAAAAGTTGTGAAATCTTAAAAAATGACCGAATATAAATTGATAGTGACTAACACAGTCGAAACGACCCTTCATTCAGAAATATAATTTGTTTATATCAAAAATTAATTTAAAAGTCAAGAAAACGTTTTTGAAAGTATATTGGAGCGTAGCTTTCTATGGAAGTGAAACTTGGACGATCGGAGTACCTGAAAAGAAAAGATTTGAAGTTTTGAAATGTGGTGCTATAGGAGATGTTAAAAATCAGATGGGTGGATAAAGTAACAAACGAAGAGGTGTTGCGGCAAATAGATGAAGAAAGAAGCATTTGGAAAAATATAGCTAAAAGAAGAGACAGACTTATAGGCCACTTATTAAGGCATCCTGGAATAGTCGCTTTAATATTGGAGGGAGAGGTAGAAGGGAAAAATTGTGTAGGCGGCAACGTTTGGAATATGTAACACAAATTGTTTGGGATGTAGGATGTAGGGGGTATACCGAAATGAAACAACTATTATTAGATAGGAAATCTTGGAGCGTTGCATCAAACCAGTCAAATGACTGAAGACAAAAAGTGACCAACACATCAGAAACAATCAAAAAGCCAAAATCTGGACGTATGTAACACCTTGTGTAATTTGACAATGAAAAATTATCGCCTGACCGTCCGATAAATTCCTAATAACAATGATATTATTCCCTTCCACCCAATTTTAACGATTGATTCGGGCATGTACTGAATGTTCGCGAAATGTACACCAGCTGTTCTTGCTTGAATGAAAAGAGGTATGTTTCGTCATTTTGGACATGTATTAGCCGTGAAGTAATTTTCTTAATACCGTCATAAATGGTAATGAATTGTAGGTGTACGAATAAAAATCAGAAACCACTTCGCACGTCCTTTCCTAGGCATTTTGCAATTAAATGAAATTCATAATATATAATCTGTAACAGAATATTTTATACTTTTCGGTTCATTGATTTTATCTTTTCTTCTTTTAGTTTCTTTGAATTTAGTTTTAAACAAGATTATCATTTTAGTTTGGATGCAGAATTTAATACAAAACGTATAGAGTGATTCACGATGAATTTAACAAATTTCAGAATATGTTCTCCTGGTAAATCTAAAGAAAAAAGTTCATATAAATATTAGTTCGGAAACGCTTCGCTAACGAGTGTCTGCTGATGGAAGATTTCACCCTGATTTCTGCACCGTCGATAAAATCAGGCCAAACTGTAATTATTGAAATTCAAATTAAGGGGTAAATTTTGTGGTTTTATATGAAATCTGATAAATTGTAAAACAAAATTAGGTACTACAACTGTATTTTTAGTAGAAAGCTGAATTTCCAGAAAGCTGGAGTAAAATACAAAATCATATGGCCAAAAACACGGTATTTAAAAAAAATTTATAAAAACCAGTCAAATATTATCGACAAATAAAAAATACAACCAAAAATGATAAAATTCTCTTTAAAACAATCATATAAATTGTTAAAAAACTACCAAATATTACATATTTCTTTTTTATAAATTAATTGAATAATTAATTGAATCACTTTGTATTATATATTCTATAATTTTTGTATTATATAATCTAAGTTTTACTAATATAAATATATATATATATATATACAGGTTGCCCCGTATAAAACGCAAACTATCAATCACTCATCCATGAAATTTGAAAAGTCAAGCTTACTCCCCTACTCGTTACTGAAATGGACTCGTCCAACATCTGAACATCGCGGCGACGCAGTAGAACACTACCAATAGTAACAACAATGCAATCATAACGTTCAGTGTATTGCTGGAGACAAGATGGGTTTTTCGCTAGATAAACGTGTTTTCATTGTTGAGTCGTACTTCAGTACGAAATAGTGGTTGCAGTGCAAGATTTCTTTCGCCATAAGTACTCGGATAAACCAACTCCTAACAAAACATCAGTATTAAGGTTAGTTGCAAAATTTAGAGAGAACGGTTGTGTTAATAACAAGGAACACAAAAGATCTGCGTCAGTGTTGAATACAGATACAGTCACTGAAATCAAAACCGATTACTCGCCTCGCCAAATAAATCGAACAGACGTTTTTAGGCTGAAATTAATTTGTCTAAATCAACTGTTCATCGGGCGAACAAACAATTACAATTACGACCTTATCGCATTCAAACGGTTCATCTACTTCTTGAGCCCGACACGGCTACAATATTGTCAACGGTTCCGTCGATTTCTGCGTGAGGGAATTAATGTTATGGATTCGTTATTTTTCACAGATGAAGCACGGTTTCATTTGGATGGCTATGTAAACAGCCAAAACAGTAGAATTTGGAGTGCTGAAAATCCCCACGTTTATCACGAAAAACAATTACAACCGCAGAAGGGGCGTGTGGTGCGCGATATCGCGGAAGAAACTAATCGGTCCTATTTTTTTCGAGTACAGCATTAATGCAGAACGATACCAGGATATTTTATTTCAGTTCATCGCACTCTTGGAAGAGGAAGACAGACACTGCTGGCTACAACATGACGGTGCGACATCGCACTACGCAGGTTCAACTTCTGATTTCTTTGAAGAATTCTTTGGTAATCGTGTTATCGGTCGAGCCTTGTGGCCACCAAGATCTCCAGATTTGACTGCGGTGGATTTTTTTCTACAGGGTTACCTCAAAGAAAAAGCCTACGGCAACAAACCACGAACACTTGAACGATTGAAAGCCAATCGAACAATATTGAACAAAGAAAGCCAATATTGAACAATCTGTATTAAATATCCAGCCACAAACTTTGATAAATATTGCAAGAAACGCTGTAAATAGAATTGAAGCTTGTATTCAAGAAGATGGCGGCCACTTCCAACATTTACTCTAAATGTAAGGTAATGGATGGTAATAATAAAAATTACATTTACATTTACACATGCCTTTTTATTATTTCAATATCTACCATTATAAGGTTAGGTTGCGTTTTATGTGGGACACCCTGTTTATATATATATATTAATAACTTTATAAAAATGGAGAAATATAAATAAATTTAAAAAGTAATAATTATTACCATGCAAAAGAAAAAGCAAAATGTGTATATGAAAATATATTTCACATATAAAATATGTCAATAACTTATATAATGAATACATATCAATATAAAATTTCATACACAAAAAAATACTTCCAACATAAATTTACTGTTGAATAGTATGTTTATTACATAAATAATAATTTTGGGAAGTTATTGTGACTTCAAGATGAATTTTGAAAGACATTCTTTTTACGAAAATAAATCCTCTACATGTTATTTTTTAGAGATCGGAAAAACGTATTTACCTGTAATATAGAATGGAAAAAATATAATTTTATTTTTAAGGAAAATTGACTAAAATATAATAAAAGAAAATTTATATATACACTTTACAAGAATAAAATTGTATAAAAATAAAAAATCTTTTAAAAATCCCCAGCACTGATAACAGAAAACAGTAAAGTATACGTAAAACAGTAAGAATATAGTATTTTTCTGTTACTTTTTAACTTAAACATAGAAGCAAAACCAAAATTTAAAAAAAATGTAAAGCGCTCAACCTGTTCAAGAAGAAAAATGTAAATATTGACATTCAATATTGAAGCTATTTTAGGCAAAACAAAATGAATAAAAGAAATATTAAGTTGAATGAATTTATTGCTAGAAGAAAAATTCAGTTTAAAAATAAAAAAGAGAAATGAATTATGACAAGTTATAATAAATGAATATAATACAGTATTATTACATGAGTATGAATGTAACATGAGAGTATGAATGAATGTAACAGAATTCTTAGAACGAAATTTTTAATTTTAAAAACGATTTATCTACCATTATTATAATTAAAAAGGTTACTTCAAGTATGATAGAAATCATAATATGTTAAAGAATAAAATAAATTACATACTGCATCACGGAAATACAGCTCTTTCATCCAGAAAAAATTTCAGCTAGAATCAATATAAATCAAAGAATTACAAAAGATGTTTTTGTAGAGTGTTTCGTCATGTAGTAGAGAAATATAAACAAAAGAAAGAAAACAGAGGCTTTATGTATACAGAGTTATGAGAAAATATTGAAAATTAGACAGGTTCATAAAGTAGGCAATGGGTAAATAAAAAAAAAAAATAAATAAATGAAAAGTTCTTGAAAGAATCTTGTATTCAACAATTTAGTTTGTTTAGCTATATATTATAAAATCGAGATTTAAATAATTTGTTGATAGAAGGATGTTTAAAAAGTAAAGACCGTAAAAGTAAAGACCGTCGAGGTAATTATGTTTAAAGTATTAAATTAGCACAGATATAAAAATAATAGAGAATATTAAATCAAAACTAGATCAAAAATATTAAATCTCAAAAAGAAGATTTTTGAGGAGGACATCGCAAGAGGTCTGAGTAAAAAAAGATAAGGTAGAAAATGTAGAAGAAGAATGGGAGAATGTTAAAAAGGAAATTTTTAAATCAGCAGAAGCAAACTTAGGCGGAATAAAGAGAACTGGTAGAAAACCTTTGGTTTCAGACGATATATTGCAGCTGATGGATGAACGTAGAAAATATAAGAATGCTAGTGATGAAGAAAGAAAAAGGAACTATCGACAATTAAGAAATACTATAAACAGGAACTGCAAACTGGCGAAAGAAGAGTGGATTAAGAAAAGTGTTCAGAAGTGGAAAGAGAAATGAACATTGATAAAATAGACGGAGCATACAGGAAAGTTAAGGAAAATTTTGGGGTACATAAATTAAAATCTAATAATGTGTTAAACAAAGATGGTACACCAATATATAATACGAAAGGTAAAGTCGATAGATGGGTGGAATATATTGAAGAGTTATACGGAGGAAATGAATTAGAAAATGGTGTTATAGAGGAAGAAGAGGAAGTTGAGGAGGATGAAATGGGAGAAACAATACTAAGATCTGAATTTAAGAGAGCATTAAAAGATTTAAATGGCAGAAAGGCTCCTAGAATAGACGGAATACCTGTAGAATTACAGCGCAGTGCAGGTGAGAAAGCGATTGGTAGATTACACAAACTGGTGTGTAATATTTATGAAAAAGGGGAATTTCCGTCAGATTTCAAAAAAAGTGTTATAGTAATGATACCAAAGAAAGCAGGGGCAGATAAATGTGAAGAATACAGAACAATTAGTTTAACTAGTCACGCATCAAAAATCTTAACTAGAATTCTATACAGAAGAATTGAGAGGAGAGTGAAGGAAGTGTTAGGAGAAGACCAATTTGGTTTCAGGAAAAGTATAGGGACAAGGGAAGCAATTTTAGGCCTCAGATTAATAGTAGAAGGAAGATTAAAGAAAAACAAACCAACATACTTGGCGTTTATAGACCTAGAAAAGGCATTCGATAACGTAGACTGGAATAAAATGTCCAGCATTTTAAAAAAATTAGGGTTCAAATACAGAGATACAAGAACAATTGCTAACATGTACAGGAACCAAACAGAAACAGTAACAATTGAAGAACATAAGAAAGAAGCCGTAATAAGAAAGGGAGTCCGACAAGAATGTTCCCTATCTCCGCTACTTTAAAATCTTTACATGGAACTAGCAGTTAATGATGTTAAAGAACAATTTAGATTCGGAGTAACAGTACAAGGTGAAAAGATAAAGATGCTACATTTGCTGATGATATAGTAATTCTAGCCGAGAGTAAAAAGGATTTAGAAGAAACAATGAATGGCATAAATGAAGTCCTACGCAAGAACTATCGCATGAAAATAAACAAGAAGAAAACAAAAGTAATAAAATGTTGTAGAAATAACAAAGATGGACCACTGAATGTGAAAATAGGAGGACAAAATATTATGGAGGTAGAAGAATTTTGTTATTTGGGAAGTAGAATTACTAAAGATGGACGAAGCAGGAGCGATATAAAATGCCGAATAGCACAAGCTAAACGAGCCTTCAGTAAGAAATATAATTTGTTTACATCAAAAATTAATTTAAATGTCAGGAAAAGATTTTTGAAAGTATATGTTTGGAGCGTCGCTTTATATGGAAGTGAAACTTGAACAATCGGAGTATCTGAGAAGAAAAGATTAGAAGCTTTTGAAATGTGGTGCTATAAAAGAATGTTAAAAATCAGATGGGTGGATAAAGTGACAAATTAAGAAATATTGCGACAAATAGATGAAGAAAGAAGCATTTGGAAAAATATAGTTAAAAGAACAGACAGACTTATAGGCCACATACTAAGGCATCCTGGAATAGTCGCTTTAATATTGGAAGGACAGGTAGAAGGAAAAAATTGTGTAGGCTGGCCACGTTTGGAATATGTAAAACAAATTGTTAGGGATGTAGGATGTAGAGGGTATGCTGAAATGAAACGATTAGCACTAGATAGGGAATATTGGAGAGCTTCATCAAACCAGCTTAGGTCTTATGTCTCTGCGAAGACATTATTATATTCAAATTCTTAGTCATCTGTTCACCTTTGGCACATATGTCTATTATATGCTGGGTGAACCGGCAATTCCTCTCATAAGTCACACCCAGGTATTTGATCTTTTCGACCTCTGTTATTTGTTGGTTTCCAATTTGGATGGATCTTTTATTACACATAAATATATTATTTATCTAGGCTGTTATATTACTTACGAGAAAGATAGAGAATGCGATAAAAAGATCTCTACATTTCAAGCCATTTGTGGAACAATAAGGAGAACACTGCACTGGAAGGTGCTGAATAAGACGTTTTATAAAGTGATGGCTGTTCCTATTCTGTTGTTTGACTCCGAGGGTTGGGTTTTATCAAAGATACAGTTCAATAAAATTCAGGCAGCGGAAATGAATATCTGCCTTCGGTAAAGGGGTGCACTAGAAATGATCGTTCTAGGAACGAGGATATCAGAAGAGAGTTAAATGTTTTACACTTGTGCAACACAATAGTAAAGAACAGGAAGAGGTGGAAGAACCATGTTAATAGGATGGTAGATGGAAGGTTCCCCAAGGAAATAATAGACTATCGACCGAAAGGCAAAAGAAGTGTGGGACGGCCAAGAAAGCGTTGAAACCGGAACAGGTGAATCGCCTATACCTTTATGGAAGAAGAAGAAGACATATATTATATACCGTATTAGATTATAATTAATTTTAAATATTTATTTCTGGACCAGAAACTGCACCTTCTCTATTTAGTACTAAGGATAAATATAATACGAATATCACAGTGTATTTTACTTTGATTCAAGTATAATTATAGTTTGAGAAGATATCACTGGATGAGGACCGAGGTGTGGGTGTGAATCTAAGTTAATTAATAAATGTGTAGCTCTATAGTTGATTCGACCCAAGATTAATTAACTCTCATAAAATTAAAAGTTATGCATTACATCTCAAAATAATAAATATGGTGTGTTTCGATGACACGTAGAGTAAAAAATTATATACATATATAAAATATATTCTTTTTTTTTTTTTTTATTTCAATTTATCACACGCACAATACGTAGATTGTCGTTTTACATAATTAATGGAAAAATATTACCAACGAAATGTTGGAAAGGGAAAATAGATAAATAAACAAAAATGCTAATAACTATACTAATGACATAGCTTCTCTGTTGTATGTTTGTTTTTCATTTTTATAAATGTAAATATATGACAGAAAAGTTTGCGTGCTTACACAAATAACTTCTCCTTCATTTTTTTTTCTTTTATTTTTCTTTCTATCTAAGGTCGTTGCAATGTGGCAGTGCCATCTTAATCATAACAAAAATTTGACAAACGATGGAAGGAATGGTGACACGTCATATATCATCTACAGCCAGCCACAGCCACCTTGATGAGGACAATTTGTGTTTCTACCCTCCTACCGTATTCATCCATACACCCCTAATATAACTACTACAACCACACTGACTGTAATATCTCATCTTTCTTTATATGACTCGCTTGGAAAATAATCTGCGTCGAATTCCCTTCTTTCTGTGCCGTTCATTTTTTTTTTTTTTTTCAATGGTACTTTCTTTTAAAACCTTCTCTTTGGCTTTATAAATTTATTATTCTAGCACATTAATAATGGATTTCTTTATTTCTTTTCATGGAAAAATGTCAATCAAATCATTATTTTCTTTCTTCGAAGAACGATATTTAAAAAAAAAAACAATTTCATCATTCGACATTTCAAAAAAAAATTCTTGCATAAAAAAATAGTTATGCAAATCATTCTAGAAAAACTTTTCAAATGAAAAAATAATTTCTTTTTCAATTCAATCATTTTAAACTCAGTTTATATCTTTATAATAAAATAATTCCTTTTTATTGAAAAACAGTAATCATAATTACGAATTCTTTTATTTTTCACATTTTTGTCTTAATTTTATTACACACTAGGAAAAATGCGGGCCTATGGCCCGCCAGAAAAATGTTACTTGGTTATGTTTCATTACACATAATTTGACCAACTGAACTAAAATAATCTTTATGAATTTAACGTACTGACAACAACAATAATTTTTACAATAAAAACCTTCAAAATCCAGAACATTTTTAGCAGTTTCTTGAGTTGTTATTTTTTTATAACAGCTCCATCCTCAATAATTTCCTTTTTTATCCCCAAAACACAAATATAATTTTAGATAAATCGTTTGTATCAAGAAGTATAAATCTTTCGAATGAATGAATCGTTCAAACTAATGAATCGTTCAAGAAATAACCGCTCGGCGCATCAACATTGGTCCGCACTGTGCCAATAACAGCAAGTAAAATAAAAATGAGAGCCCGTACAACGAACAAATTCATGCACCATTATATGGGGAGTGATATTTAAATACTAGAAAAAGGAGGGCCTAGGGCCTGTCGCGAAAATGTTACATGATTTATATTCCATTGCACACGATTACGTTAAATGTTTTTGCCAACTGAAACTAACGTCGTGATGAATTTAGCAAACTAACAACAAAAAATACTTTTACATTGAAAAGCTTCATGTAACCCCCAATATTTGCCTTTTTTATCCCCAAAACACAAATATAATTTTAGATAAATCTTTTGTATAAAGAATTATAAATCGTTCATGAGCTGAGCGGCTGCCCGGCGCACCAACATTGGCCCGCTCTGTGCCAATAGCAGCAAAAATAAACATGTGAGCACATACAACAAACAAACATACCCAATCCCCATTATAAGTAATCCCCATGCTCGATTCTCAGTGATACTGAGAAAAATTTTATCTCCCAACTACATACTTTTTTTGTGATTTTTGGTTTCCTTGGCATTTGTCCCGCCACGACCCCATTCGGTCGGTCTAAAGCATAAGGCCGAATGTCTGTGCCGCAAACTTCTACTGAGCCTCGAACAGTATCCTAAATAGCCCTAGAGCTTATCTAACAGCATGAGTGGACTACGTGCGGTGCCATACACCACCGGCTTACGTGTCCCAAACGCTCACTTGTCATGTTTGCTAAAATGGATAGGCGCAACTCGTAAAATACTAAAAATTAATATGATATCCATAAATTAAAATTTATTTCGTCTACACAGCAATTCGCTGCCACGCCTAGGTCGCTGAATGCCAGCAAGTACCTGTCCACCA
Source organism: Lycorma delicatula (assembly GCF_047948215.1). Taxonomy (NCBI): domain Eukaryota; kingdom Metazoa; phylum Arthropoda; class Insecta; order Hemiptera; family Fulgoridae; genus Lycorma; species Lycorma delicatula. The sequence goes on from NC_134466.1 coordinate 43,683,585, forward strand.
TATTAAAGCGCTTGGAGCCTTAATTGTTTGGTGGTCAGCCAAATATATATCCCTAGGTTAGCTTTACACAGCAGTGCGGTAGGAGTATTTTCCCCTTAGGTTAAGTACTGATGTCGGCTTAACAAAGCAACCGCGTCGAAGAACTCTCACACGGTCGGACAATGCCGCTCTCGCCACACTCACTTGCCGTTTCTGGCAATTTTCCCCTTCACTCTAAGTTTCAGGGTGGACCCTTCTCTGGCACCCCTCAAGAGCAGGGCAGTCAAACATCAGGCATTCATTTGACTGGACCTCCCCGCAGACGCACACTTCATCAGCTGCCAGGCGGAAACGAAACAGATAGCTTGGAGCTTTAAGTGTTTGGTGGTCAGTCATACATATCTCTAGATTAGCTTTACACAGCAGTGCGGTAGGAGTATTTTCCCCTTAGGTTAAGTACTGATGTCGGTTTAACAAAGAAACCGCGTCAAGGAACTCCCACACGATCCGACAATGCCACTCTCGCCACACTGACTCGCTGTTTGTGAGTGGCCAATTTTCCCCTTCACTTCTAAGTTTCAGGGTGGACCCTGCTCTGGCTCCCCTCAAGAGCAAGGCAGTCAAACATCAAGTGATCAAGTGTTCATTTGACTGGACCTCCCCGCAGACGCACACTTCATCAGCTGCCAGTTAGAAACGAAACAGATAGTGGTTTAAATTCATATGGTTGGAGAGTACCCGGACACCCGTTGCCCTTAAAAACGAGCACCCCAGATCCTGTATAAACTTATACAAGGATCTTCCCTTAGTCATGGTGTGCCATTCCAGCTTCCATCGCGAGGATCTGCAGCCTCTTTCGCAGGCGGGAGATGGGCAACTTAATAAAACTTAAATCCGATGCATTGCGATCACCGTTCCGCTCCGGTACTGGCCCGGTTCGAAACCGCATCAAAAATACCTCATCCTCCCGGCCTCTTTGCAATCTCTACATGGCTGCCCGAAGTTTCACCACTAAATCGACTGGGAGAGCCTTTCCCAATACGGTGGTAGCCTCGTCACAACTACATATACAGCATACGTATAGAGGTGTCGTTCGAATTTTTCAGCTAGTACCGACACCCACTCGGTTGATCTATTCGTGAACGTGTCTTTGCAAATCAGCTGATTTCGAAGTTTAGAATTCTTAGGTTGAAATCCTAGTAAAGGCCGTTTACTTTGATACATATTTAAATATTATATCGTGAATACCGGTGTTCTTTGGTGGTTGGATTTCAATTAAGCACACATTTCAGAAATGATCGAACTGAGACTGTACAAGACTACACTTCATTTACACTCATATACATCGTCCTGATTTATCTTCCGAAGTAATACCTGGCGTTGTTTCCGCGGGCTAAACTGAAAAAGAAAGAACATGCACTATTGACTAGCATATTGACACGCATATTGACACGCATATTGACACTTTCGACTGTCAAGAATGTTTGTTGTAACGCTATACAACACCGTCAGTTTTGTAAACGATCATAATGTGTTAGTTGCGACATGCAGGTTCACGGTAGAATGTCACGCAGTTACAGGAACTCAATATTATCATGATCGTTAGCGAAATTAAACTTTTTTCCTGATAAACAGAGAGAGATTCTAGGTAACCGGTCGCGACCCACCAGGTTGGTCTATTGGAGAACGCGTCTTTCCAAATCAGCTGATTTCGATTTTGAGAATTTCAGCACTCAAGTCCTAATAAAGGTAGTTACTTTTTATACGGATTTGAATACTAGATCGTGAATACCGGTGTTCTTTGGTGGTTGGGTTTCAATTAACCACACATTTCAAGAATGATCGAAATGAGACTGTACGTCACTTACAATCATACATACCTTTCTTTTTTTCCTGTTTAGCCTCCAGTAAATACCGTTTAGATAATTCTTCAGAGGATGAATGAGGATGATATGTATGAGTGTAAATGAAGTGTAGTCTTGTACTTTCTCAGTTCATCCATTCCTGAGACGTGTGGTTAATTGAAACCCAACCACCAAAGAACACCGGTATCCACGATCTAGTATTCAAATCTGTGTAAAAATAACTGGCTTTTCTAGGACTTAAACGCTGTAACTCTCGACTACCAAATCAGCTGATTTGGGAAGACGCGTTAACCACTAGACAACCTGGTCGGTTACAATCATACATACCATCCTCATTCATCCTCTGAAGTAATACCTGAACGGTAATTCCCGGAAGCTAAACAGAAAAAGAAAGAAGAAAAATGTAACCGGTTGCAATACATTAGCTATGGATACTTGAATTTACGTCAATGTGGTAAGGAAACGCAAACTTATGTTATCATTTCTGTCCAAGGCATTTAATTTTTAAATAGCATCCCTATATTATTAAAAAGAAATAAATTGGGTATTTAAACAAATAATCGGTGACTGGTTATTCTATAAATATTCCTATTAATCTTTGCCACCCTCTCAATAAAATAAGTTGAAATTTTTATAAGAAATAGTTATGGAGACTTACTAGCGTTCTATTTTTACGGCAGGTCCTGTCGCGGCTGCTTCTCTCCACCTTGTTCTGTCCTTTGTTAATCTCTGTTTCAGCATGTTTTCCCTTTGTAATAATCCGATCCATCATTTGAAATCTCTTCCTTACCTTCCGTTTATCAAGCCTTCTACCGCATCCACCAATAAACATCTTCTCCTCATGCAATCTCCTAGCCAGTTCTTTTTCCTACATTCCATCATACTTAGCATTTTCCTGTTCACTCCAATTTTCCTACCTGTAGAAAAATAAATAATATAAAAATGTTATTATGTACTTAAACTGAATAGCATTTTTTGAACATTAAAACTGTATAATAACAATCAGTTTTTTCCCCAACTTAAAAGGAGGTATTAAAAGCTGTAATTAGTTTATTAATCATGTTGTGTTTTATTAAATAACATTTAATATTATTATCTTTATAAACTTGACTAATAAGAATTTGTCAGACGAAATTTAATGTACATAAAAAGGACTAACATACAAGTAGCTTACTAAATTACTATACTGTTTACTACTAACTGCATGCTGTATCTAATAAAACAAATGTTCCGTAAAATCCTTCTTTTTTCGTAAGTTTAAAAAATGTTAAATTAACAACAAAGAATTAACATTTATTTCAGAAAACAAGGGTAACATCTACGAATTTGTAGTTATAATATCTTATTTTTTATAAATGCGAATACATTTTCATTTGTATTCTTAAATGCTGCAAAGTACTTAAGTCTTAGTTAGGTAAGTTTAATTAAAATTATTATTTAAAATGGAATTAAGCGAAAGAACTTTACAATATAATAAAATATATATTAGAATAATAAGTAAAATGAAATAAAAAAAAGGCTAACAACATATATAGGACTTTCCCGTCACGAAACAGAAAAAATAGAATTTTAAGTTTTTAACAGCATAAAAATAATAATTTTAATAAAAGTTCATGTAAAAAAAAACACGATTACAATAAGAAAAAAAAAAATCAATAGCAAAAGCAGTTTATAAAGGAATGTTACTATAAATGATATTGTTTGTTACAGACTTTTCAAAGTTAAGTGTGGTATTACTTTCGGTTGTATGGTAGGAGGGGGTCAAAATTAATTTTCTTTATGTTTTGAGGTAATAGGAATAAATTAAGGTTTTCTTAATCGATGTTAAACATTTTGTGGCTCAATAATCTTCAAAACTACAAAATCAATTTCACTGAAATTTAGATATGCTGACGTAGAGTATTAGAAGTTGTTAGGTAAAATTTTTGATAAAGATTGACTGAGTCGTTATTGAGTTACGCTCAATTTAATGTCGAAAAAGTTAGAACGGTGGTTCGTTATGATGCCACAAGTTGGAACGTTGACGTTTGTTTACCTTCTGTATCTATTGTTCGCAATATTAAATAAAAATTCAAATGTTATTAAAGCCAAATTTAATTAACGATTAATTGGTCTTGTTGCGCAGAATTGTGCCAGAGCTTTTCTTATTTCCATTCCCGGAATACTAATTTCCTTGTTATAATAGGAAACTGAACGTTTTGAAATTAATTTTCCATTATTTATCATAATGAACAGTTTTGTTGTTCAGTGGATATTTGCTTTTGTACGCTTATAAAATTTGAATAGAAGTCATTAACAGTCGGATATGTGAAAAAAGTGTGTATATATATATATATATATATATATATATATATATATATAGTATATGATGAGTTACCAGAACAAATAGAATTATTGATAAGATAGAAAGAAATTATTTAAACTTAAATAAATACTTTTTCAACAATAAAACTAAAAATGATTTTTTTTCTTATGGCACATCAACAGACTATAACTTAAATATAAGAAGCTTTTCTAGGTGTAAACCGACATGTCACAAAACACACAAAATCAGTTCTAAATACTACTGGTACAAGTCTTAAGAATACCAATCATCCCATGCCAGACTTACAAAAAAAATTAGGAATGAAGTGGTTTCTTTTTTTCTTTTTCATTACATTGAATATACTGTCTTAAATCATGACCTCGTAGGGGAAGACACCCTCCGCCGCCCTCCGTTCCGAGCCCTTATGGTCTTTACCGAAAGTCATCTTCGAAACCTAGGCTTTTTGATGCGAATGTCACGAGTGACATTCCCATCGGTGTACTACTAAATAATGAACACAAAATAATCTCACACAGCTTAAGCAAGACTAAAAATACCTAACTAACAAAGGAATTAAATTACCTACCCGTGGAGGGTAAAAGTGAGTTCAAAACACAACACGAAATATAAAAATATTACATAGAACAATAACAACACAAGTAACATTGAAACAAAAAAAATGACAAGAACACCAAACACAATTTATAAAACTAAATATCAATAAAAATAGAATAAAAGAAAAATCCAAGCAGTGCTCTAGATCTCCTCAGCAATCCTTTCCTTTGCTAAGTACACTACAAAACTGTCCACTATTGCCCATTCGGCCTGGCTCCTCCAGTTTACACGGAGATTCAATGCCAATCCGATAAGATCATGTCGATAAGATCTTCGTACGAATTAACTCGTATTTGGAGCACTCATCAAGAACATGGTAGGTGTCGTCCAATTGTCAACACGGAGGACATATTGTACAATACATTGTTGTACAACCAAGGCACAGACAGTTTTGTGAAAATTATTTCTCTTAAAATGTGATTATATTAAACTCTTATGCCTCACACACCTAACAAAAGTTTAGCCAAATTAAACACTGGGTTCGAATCCCAGTCAAGAATGGCATTTTCACACACCCTACAGATCATTCATGTAATTCTCTGAAACAATACGTAACGATAGTCGCGGAAGTTAAATAAAAAAAATATTGGTTCAATTTGGGTAAGTGAATAAATTACTGTACACCTTACTAAAAATTACATTGCACTGGCTTACACTAATAACCAAGTGAATAAAATTGGAATTTTTTTGAGCTTAAATATAGGATATGATCTCTTGTATCCAGGAGCCTTTCTGTCTTTAACATTTGCAAATATTTTATCAAAGTCTTTTTTCACTAAGAGTGCATCTATTTTTGCATTCACAATTAAAGTTCTACAAAAGTAATTCCATTTGAGATGATAACAGTATCAATTCAAGATTCCACAAAACTAATTTCATTTGATGTGATAACAATTTTTACCAACAGTTTACAAAGACTAACCATTCTTCCATACCTACAATAGAGCCCGATAACTTTTTTTTTGCAAACGTCAAAAATGTTGTTTTAACCAACATATAAAAATCTTAACTGCCTTGAAAACATCCATATATTTATTACAGTATTTCTTTTCCTTCTTCATACACAGTCCTTTATATTTAATTTTAAATTCCAAAAATTAATCGTTAATAACAAACAAATTAGTCTTTCTATACATATTCAACAATCTAAAAGCCCTATGTCTTGTCTTTTGAAATTCTCAAACAAATCATTTTTGTCGGTTATAGGTAGTATAAAAATTATAATAGTGGAATTTTTATGAAGATCCATAATTATAAATTATATTAGTTATGCAATTTAAATCCTCATTTTCATCAATATTCCAAGCCTGATGATACGTAATAGATGAACTGCCATATTCTTGATATTTGGCATTATGTTTGGATACCACTTCAATGTCGGAGAAACCAGCACATCCCCTACGGTCAATTATTCGATTTCGTTAATTAATTATTTAAAAAGTGATCTTAAAATTTTCCTATATAAAAATTCAAGTTATTACCACCAATCTTTCTATGAACTCTAAATTTTTATTGTATTATTATAGGTCCTTATTGTGAGGTATATCTTTGATATATGTTAATTTAATGGCTTGTTTATTCCTTACGAAGCAATTTTAAATTGGCAACGACAGTATTGTTAATGTGTAGTAATTACTTTATTCTATTTTATATAGTGTTTGAAAGTACATCCTGTTTGTCCAATTCGCTGTCATTTATTATGAATATTTATAGATCATTATGCTGTACGTTATTTATTTTTAAAAAAATATATATTTTTTTATTTTAGCTGTTATTTATTTTTACGTGTTTATTGTTTTCGTTTTCTTCCATGCTGTGTTTTTATTTTTATTTGTATGTTTATTTTATTTATTTTCTCAATCTATAATTTACATAGGAGTACGATTGAATAATCAATGAAGTGCGCATGCGTGCACACACCCACAAGACAGAGAGAGACAGAGAGAGTGAGAGGAAATGCTTTTGTTAATGATTCCGTACTTAACGTATTTATATATTTCTACAAAGTAATTAGTAAATCTACTTAAATTTCGAGTGCAATTTGATACTTTTAAAATAATTAGAGGTTTTACGTTCGATCGTAGGTTTAGGGAAGGAAGAAATTTAGTGAAAACAAAAAAAAAATGAAAAGTAACTAGAAGAGGATGAAGAAAAGGTGTAAAACGGTATAAATAATAAAGGTGGTAAAGAAAAGAAAGAAAGTAAAAGAAAAAAAAAAGAATAAGATAAAATGGTGGAAAGAAAAGAAGAAGAATATAAATAAAAAATCAAGTAAAATAAAAAGCAACAAGAGTATAAAATGTTAGAAAATAGATAAAGAAAATAACGAAGGTGAAAAAATAAATTAATTAATTTCTAAGTAATTTGGTTTTGCTAGATGAAAACAGTTAACGTGTTATGATACCTTCTAAAACTGCTGTTTATGACACGTTCAGTTCATGAAATTCTAATATAGAACAACTTTTTCTGGAAATATTATTTTGTTAAGGATAACTTTTTATTAATACTTACAACCTTTTTAACCAAAACAATATAAAAGTATTTAAAATTATATATATATAAATATATATATTTATATTAATTAGAAATATTTAAAGTAAAGAAATTATACGTCCATCTACTTGCATTACTCATAATTCTAGCTTTTTATCAAACGTTAAAATAGCATAATATTTAACCTGTGTTTTTTTTAACATATTTTCAGGTATTACATTTTAAAAACGATTCATTTTTTAAAATGAATACTCCTGCTTTTAATACTGCTGCTTTTATTTTATAAAGTACCTTTTGTTATCAGTTCTTTTTACTTAGATAATTGAAATGGAAGTAAGAGCTTTTTTTAAAGTTATATGTTTATTACAGAAGAATTAATAGATTTTATACAAGGATTAATCGATTTTATTATATTATGAAAAGGAAATCCTTTTAAACATTTGCATTATTTTACATTTCCTATAATTTTTTTTTTTTTTTTTTTTTTTGCTTTTACGACCTCATACGATCACTTTAGTTCAATTTCTGGGCCAGTCCATTTTGTAATCGGTTCTTCTTATTTCCGAATCGTGTGAGTTATTTTATTCTTCTTTCATTTCTTTTTTATCACATCCTTTTGAGGCTTTCTGATCGTTGGCGCCTGTCCTCATTTGAATACACCCTGTTGGATTTCTTTTTGATTTTAGGTTCAAATGTTATCATATTAGTTTTAATTTGTTTGTCGTATTTTTCAGATTTTGTGATTAGACTTTCTTTGGAGATTCTCAACACTTACATATCTTTTCGGACTTCCTTTATCCATTTCGGTTTTGTTGTTCTTTCCCAGTATAAGTTAATTATCTGGTTTAGAAGTCTGGTGTTTTCTGTTCTAATTAGGTACCCCAAGAATGAAATTCTTTTTTTCCTGAAGAAATTTGTTAGCGGGGTTATTATTTTATATACTTCTTCATATGAGATTATCCTCCACTGTCCTTGTACTACGTTTTCCTTGCTTATGCATTTTCTGACTTTTCTATCTTTTCGATCCTTTCTACTTCTCCAATTTTGTACGGTCCGAAGAGAATCTCGCTGGCGTATTGTATTTCTGGAAGAATTACTATTTGGTAATGTCTAATTTCAGTTTTTGTCGATAGGGATTTTTTATTGTATATGTTTTGGTAGTTATTAATGATTTTTTAAGTTTCTCAGTTCTTTCTTGCCGGTTTATTTTCTCATTGATGTTATGTGTTATGGTATCTCCTAGGTATTTAAATTTTCCCATTAGTTCCACTTTGTTTCCGGTTACGTTTACATGATTAATGGATAGTGGATCCCTGACCATAATTTTGGTTTTTCATATGATATTTTCAAACCTATTTTTTCAGCAAGTTGTAGATCGTCTGCGAAACCCAGGCAGTTTAATTTTTGCGCAGTTAAATAATAATGGGGATAATCCATTTCTCTGTCTCAATCCCGTTTTTACTTCAAATGCATTCGATATTATCTCCTCTGAATTTAACCTTTGACTTTGTGTGTTTTATAGTTAGGCTGATCATTTTGATTAGTTTTGGACGCAGACAAAAGTTCCTTAGTATCTTTGATAGGGATTTCCTATGGATGCAGTCATATGCCTTTTTAAAATCTATAAAGGATCTATTAATTGTCTCTTGATTTGTAATAATCGATTATGAATTTTAGGTTTAGTATCTGTTCCTGACAGCTTCTTCCGGGTCTAAACCCTCCTTGGTATTCCCCTTATTCATTTTCTAGTTGGTATTTTAATCTGTTATAGATTATTCTAGATAATACTTTATACGTGCAATCTAATAAGGATATTCCTCTGTAATTATCCGGGTTTGTTTTTTTCTCCTTTTTTGTGGATTGGGAATATACTGTCCATTTTTCTGGGATTCTTCATTTATATTCATATTTATATAAAAGAATTTGTAAAAATTATTTGATAAAGAAATCGGCTTATAATTTATATGAATGAGGTTGTATAAACCACGAAGTATGTTTAATAAATTTAAGACGTACTCCTTTCATCGCGAAAACCTTAACTCATTCTCTGTAGTAGTTTTTTTTCGTTATTTTATTTTTTATTTATTTCAAAACGAAAAAAAATTTCCGTTTCACAATCCCATATTTTAAAATTAAAAATCCTGTTAATTATTTGAAATCATTTATTTTAAATAATAAGAAAGAAATGAGTTAATGCTTGATATTATTATCGATATATAAATTCAATTCTTATTTTTATCAAGATATTATTTGTTCGCCTTTTGGTTTAACTTACACGGTTCGTTTGCATAATGTTTGTAGCATGTATGGTATTCTATAAAAACGCCACGCATGATTGGGATTCCCGCATGAAAGTACAAGACGCTATCACTCCGCCAAGAAAATAATGAAGTATCATTATCTTATTATGAAACAATTACCAACACAATTAAATAATCTACTTGACAAATAAATTTTTATCTGTAGAAATTAAATTTTTATGTTCTAAATTAGAAATCATACACAATCTTATTAAAGTAAATAAATATTAAAAAAATCCCAATTTTTTTTTTATTTTTAAAAAAATATGTGTCTTAATAATTGGGATTTTCTTGTGATTTTTATCCTAAAAAAGTAAGTTTTAGGTATTGATAATTTGGAATGCAAAAAAATGTTGGATTTTGGAGGCTCCATTACTTTACAGGGAGTAACATACAGAGATGATTTTAAATAAATTAAATGTGATTTTTATTTTAGAAATGGAAAATCTTTTTCGTGTTTTTTTAAAAATATATTAGACTTTGCAGATAATGAAATACTAAAAGAATAAAAAGAAAAGGAGCCGCTCCTTTCGTATTTTATATGCAGTAGTATTATGAATTTTTAATTTTTAAAAAATTCAGAAATAATTTTTCGTTCTCACAGAATGTAGGAATTGAAAGGGGGAAAAAATTTTGTAGTCATTTAAAGACCAATTATGTAAAAAATATTTATGTAAAAATCTCCCATTACATAATTTTCTAAAGCAAGAAATAGTTAAAAAAAGAACACGGTTCAAGTCATTTTTTGGGGATGGCGTGAAAATTACATAAAAATTTGGGTCATTTGTTAATCCTGAAAAAAGAATTTAAAATTTGTAAGAAAAAATTATTGATAAAATTCTCTAATAAATTTTTTTAATTTTATTTTGGCCAAAACACCCACAACCCTTTACCAATTTTTGTAAAAATTTTATATAATAAATCCCTGTGAGAACAGTATCTTCCTACCATGTTTGAAAAAACTGGTTTACAGAATTGGGAGTTCGTAAGTTTCAAACAGGCCAATATACATACTACGTACATAAAGCATTCATGTAAAAAAAAGTGTTATTTTCGACGTAGCAATAACGTTAAATAATTTTTTTTAATCCTTATACAAATAGTTAAGATTCCTTTTTTGGTGAATTTGTTTTCTAAAATGACTCCTTGCGGTACAATTTAAAAAAAAGTATATTTTATCAATTTTGGAAATCGATTACTATACATTCTATTTAACATAGCTATTCTAGTTCTAATATCCGAGAAAGTAAAACACGAAAAAGAGATCAAACAATATTTCCTTTACAAGAAAAAGGGAAATGATTTATTGCTCGTGAAGATAAGTTTATACTTGGTCAATGGAAAATGAGAAATTACAAAAATTATTTACGAATAATTGAATCCTTTATGAACCGATCAAAAGCTTACTACAAGTTTTTTTTTTTACAAAAATAAAGATAAATTGTTTTGTTTTGTTGTTATTTAAGAAATAGTACATTGAGCAATATACGTGTCCGAGCGTATTGTGTGTGCTCATATTATTATTATACGAATGAAGGATAAGAATTTTTTTCTTTAAAAAATCTCTTTCGGCACGCCGGAAAGCGGAGATAAATTTCACCAGTATAAAGTAGGGAATAAAAAAGATTTACACCTTAAAGTTAAGAAAAACTTCAAATTTACTCAATACGACAATGGCTGTATGTGAAAAGTACTTCACATGTTTAGCGTACGACAAACCCCCATCTTCTTACAATTCCAGCAATATTTTGGTCATCCCTTGCCGTAACGGTTGGTCATATCAAAAATTGTTACAGACAAACGTTTTAGGTAATGTTTAGAGGATTAACGACCACTTTAAAGTGATTTGATACTGTACCTATTAAGGGAGATATGTTTGACAAACCCTGTCACATCAAAACTTTTTTCAGACAAAAGTTTTAGATAATGTTTAGAGAACTAACGACCACTTTAAACCCATTCGATGCTGTGCTTATTAAAGGAGGTATGATTATTTATTGTCTTCGAAATCCCATTATTTCTACCCCGTGGGCCAATTGTTGGTGAAATCAAAAAAATTTACTTAGATAAGTTTTAGGGCGTTATCCAAAATATAGTAGGAATTTTAAACGAATTCGATATTTTACTTAATAGGAGAGTTATAGTGATATTATGTTTTTTTTTCGAAAAAGCCCCTCCATTTCCAGCCCAATGGTCCGATTTTGCCCAATAACGAACTCGACCAAGATTTTGGGTCATTATATATTATGTATTAATTTAAAAGTAACTTAAAAAACTAAGTAGTAAATTAATTTAAAAAACTCAAAATTACGGGAGTTATCGTGTCCACAAGAACATGAGATAAACATATATATAAACTTTTGAACTGACGGTGGTTTTGGGGTCTGGGGGATGTGAAACGCGAAGTTATGTCGAAATTTTCCGGAAGTCTAATGGTATTCAATACAATAAATAGGTAGTTTATTTATGAAATCTCTCTAAAATTTGATTTCATAGATTAGTTTTTTAATCGTTTTACTTCTTTGTACGAAGTAAAGGAAGTATTGTGATCGTTAAAATTTTCGGTTTTCAATTCCAAAAAGGTTCAGAAATCCAAAAAATTAGATTATGGAGTTTTTCTGAACTGCAGTAATAAGCCCTCATTGAGATCTTTTCAACGATATATCATATATGGTGCTTATTTTCATTGGTGTCAGATTTATAACCAAATAATTTCGTATTAATGAAATATATTGATCTTACAAGGGGAAGGCATATCGATTCGAATTCGATTTCATTTCCTTATTTTTTAAAAATTAAATATATCGATTTATTAATAATTTTTAACCTGTGATTGTAAAAACAAATACAGTAAATATTAATTCAATAATAACAATTTTTTTTTGTCTTCAGTCATTTGACTGGTTTGATGCAGCTCTCCAAGATTCCCTATCTAGTGCTAGTCGTTTCATTTCAGTATACCCTCTACATCCTACATCCCTAACAATTTGTTTTACATATTCCAAACGTGGCCTGCCTACACAATTTTTTCCTTCTACTTGTCCTTCCAATATTAAAGCGACTATTCCAGGATGCCTTTGTATGTGGCCTATAAGTCTGTCTCTTCTTTTAACTATATTTTTCCAAATGCTTCTTTCTACATCTATTTGCCGCAATACCTCTTCATTTGTCACTTTATCCACCCATCTGATTTTTAACATTCTCCTATAGCACCACATTTCAAAAGCTTCTAATCTTTTCTTCTCAGATACTCCGATCGTCCAAGTTTCACTTTCATATAAAGCGACACTCCAAACATACACTTTCAAAAATCTTTTCCTGACATTTAAATTAATTTTTGATGTAAACAAATTATATTTCTTACTGAAGGCTCGTTTCGCTTGTGCTATTCGGCATTTTATATCGCTCCTGCTTCGTCTATCTTTAGTAATTCGACTTCCCAAATAACGAAATTCTTCTACCTTCATAATCTTTTCTCCTCCTATTTTCACATTCAGTGGTCCATCTTTGTTATTTCTACTACATTTCATTACTTTTGTTTTGTTCTTGCTCTTTTTCATGCGATAGTTCGCATTATATAATATTTTATAATAACATTTATAGCATTTTATAATAACTATAAAAAAAGATAAGAAAAAATCAGAAGTTATTAGTGAATTAAAATTTTATGTACTTTTAAAAATGTGTATATGTAATTTAATAGGCGTACAAGGAAGTTATGTGGTGTCCATATCAGATTTTTTCTTAAAATTTCTATTTATATATATATATATATATATATAAACGCCGATCAAAAACTACAAAAGATAAATTCATGAAAATATGTATACAAGTTCTTCTTTTGGTGTAAGAGTGCACTAAGAATGAAGTTTTGGTAATTCCGAGTTAAAACGGTTAACATTTAGTAACGATGAAATTTACTATTTTTTTTTTAATTTCTTGGTAAGAAATAAAAATATAAACTTGATTTAAGGTATATATAATCTTCATCTGAATATTTAAGAACTACTTTCTAGATTTTATAAAATTTTCAATTTAAAAGGTTAAATTGGATTATGATTTTTTTTTTCAAAACCCGGCTATTTTTGTTATTTCTTCTTAACAAATGAAGATATAAACTTGATTTTTGGTGCGTGTAATATTCATGTAAATATTTAAAAACCAATCTCTTGATTTTTCGGAATTCGACCTTGAAAGGAGCGGTGAAGAAAGATAAAATAAATGTTAAAAATTCGTGCAAATTTTACCCATTTCGGACTATACTAAACGAGGTATTTACTACATTGGGGCTAGAAAATACTCTTCAGATGCCGGCCTCCGTGGCACGAGTGATAGCGTCTCGGCCTTTCATCGGGAGGTCCCGGGTTCGAATCCCGGTCAGGCATGGCATTTTCACACACGCTACAAATCATTTATCTCATCCTCTGAAGAATGCCTAACGGTGGATCCGGAGGTTAAAAAAAAAATTCTTCAGATAATTATTTAATAACCAATTTTGGTTTTTTTTTAATTTAGAAAGTGTTTACTGGGTAAGATCCCTCTTGTTGTACGGTGCTGTGACTCAACCAACACAGCCACTGCCACTGTTACGGTACGTTTAACACGACTGGCTGCAACTGCTTCTGGTTACTTGACTAAAAAAATAAAATAAAAATTTTGTCGGGTAAATCTAAGAATCGGGCAAAATACTTTTTTTAAGATGGAGGCCACTGTTTTGAACCCCACGCTATTAAATAACTCAAAGTTAAGCCCTGTACTGACCAAACTGTTGCTGCGAAATAATTACAATACACTGATAAATTTTAGAATTTGAACAGGGCTTAGATTTTATTTATTATTATTATTCTCACAAGCATGAGTTAAATGAACCTTGTGAGGTCCAAGGAGTAGAGCCCTCTGATTAAATGGGAAGGAAGAGTGAAGCGAGCCCTAACCGGCTAAATATCCATTGACCTTGAAAGGAAACACTAGTAACCATGCAGCGGTAAAGCCGCGAATGTAAAATTACTTTGTATACAAATAAAAATATCAAGTAAAAATAAAATTATCAGAACAAAATGACTCTGATGGAGAGAGAGTTTTACAAAACCTCTATATAAGTTACGTCAATATCAAATGTATGATTATCATACGTGGAACTTACAAAAAAAAAAAAAACACACTAAAACATATTACAATATTGAATTAAATTCATAATTAGAATGAGGAAATTTAAAATGAAATAAAAATATCATAAGTGAAACTTAAATTTTAAGACAGTATTTAATTAAATAACAAACTGAGACAACCATGAAAACTTAATCATCGATATCTTTACATATAGAAAATATTAAAATTAAAAAATTAAAAGTATTAAAATTAAAAGTTTTAGGTAATTTAACCCCTTGTTTCCCGCGTGACCAGCGGGAGGGTCACAATATTAATAACTGGTAATCAATTTTTCAAATTCAAATTTCTCATGAACCGTTTAACATAGAAAAAATATTTTTATATTGATTTAATCACAACGCTTTGAATTATGAGAAAATATAATAAGCATAACAGCTGTGTATAGTGTAGATATTTCACAAGGGATCAAACACACAGTACTTTTTTTTAACTGACGTCATTGTTTAATTTTTTTGTTTATTTGATTCTTATTTTCATTAGCGGTTTGTTATCTTTTATATAATTTCTATGCAAACATAAATTCAGTAGAATTACGAGTGAACGTGACTTTTATGAAAGGAAGCAATAATTTTAAATTATTTTTTTTTAAACCATACTTGTTCTTTATTCAAAATATTTTTATACATGTAACAAAATTTGTAGAAATGTAAGTGTAACAAATTATTTCTTTTTAGATTTTCTTTTGTTTAGCAGTTTTGAATATCTTATTTGGAATGTGTTAGTTTGAGTAATAGCGAGATAAACAAACGTTTACCGAAATCTCAATTTTTTTTAGTACAATTTTCTGAAATGTAGTGTTTTTTTTTAAATTTATATAATCAGTTTTTATCGGATATAAATAAATTTTACGTTAAATTAACCAGAAAATTCTATAGTTTATATAAATATAAAAAAAAACATAAGCACTAATCACTAAAAAATAAATCAAAAACTAAAAAAAAAAATGTAATTTTTTTATACCACATTTGTGCTCGCGCAACATAATCAAATATTAGTAAAAATTAATTTTTGTTGAACAATATAAATTAATAACGCATTGTTAACATGTCCTAATTTTTTCAGATTTTTTGGATGAAAAATAATTCTGTAATAACGAGATAAACAAACGTTTGTCGAAGTATCGATTCGCGTGCGAAATAAAGCGGGAGGTTAAGGGTTAAAAATAAAACACAAATGTAAAAATTCATATGAGTAAATAAAAAACAACAATATAATATTTAAAATTAATTTTAGCCGACCTCTGTGGTAAAGTAGGTAACGTCTTGGCATTTCGTGCTGAGATTACATTTTCTAATTATTTTTAATATTTTTATATGAAAGTAAATGAATTAATTAAAGTAATCTATCTCCTACTTTTACTTGTTTGAAACAAGGATGGTAAAAATTTCTTTGTTTGTTATTTGATTACTAATTTTTTTTTTTGTTTTTATTCACTTGGTTACATAATACGTACATTTTTTTCCTTTTTTTTAATAAAACGTTGTACAATTTTATTTTTTATCACAAATACAAATTTAATATTTCGTATGCGGGTTATTAATAACGCAACATTGTATATATTTGGATTTGTTACTGAAAGATGTTTTTATATTATCAGTGGCACAGTTGTTGGAAAAGTGAGACAGTCACTGAGTGAGAGTGGATGGGGGATTGATGAACGTTAGGGAAGGATACAAGAGACTGGTGGGGGGTTGGGATACTGCTCAGCAAACAAAGGGTACAAACGAACGTTGTTATACTGCCTCTTATTTCAAAATTCCCTTCCCATTTTATCGTCAAGGACACTTCAGAAACTACTATAGTCTACTTGCTGTACTACAACTCCTATTTTTCTCTTTTTCTTTTCTTCTTCATCATCATCATCACCATATTCTACTTTATCCTGTATTCTTTCTTTTTATTATTCCCTTTTTATTATAATACTTATTATTTTTTTCTTATTTCTTTCAATGATATTCCATAAAAAATAAGCTCTGTTACTTTTTTAAGGCAATCACACCAGGACTAAGGTTATATATTTCGGTGGCTTTTTTTTATTCGTTCCTTCGTTATTGCTCTTATAATTTGAAAAAGACTGCCCTAATATTCAATAAATTATTTGTCTTAAATCATTCACCTGATGCTGTAAATAAAATAATTGATAAGAAAAAAAAACTTCTGATGTTTGATACTCGTTTCCACAAATCGAGAACACTAAAAAAAAAAAAAAAAAAAAAAAAAAAAAAGAACAGTGGGTATCATTTAAAGAGGATACAGATAAACATATTCGTCAATGAGTAGCGATACTGAAACACGTGACAATGGGCTAAAGGCGACTTTTTAAGGCAGGTTCAAAATTTCATTACAGTAATTTTTTACATGCTACAAAAAAATTTATCACATCTGTATTATTTAAAATAAATTTGTGAAAATTATCTTCCGCTTAATTATATATATTAAGTACAAATAACAAGTATAGAAGAACTTGCTAAAAAAATTGGACTTAAAATTTCTTACGAAAAGACTAAAATGTAGGCTATAGATCCTTTAGTTATTAATTCTGTGAATATTAATGGAACAAAGTAGAACTTGTAGGAAAATTTAAATATATTGGAGAGATCATTACTTGTAATTGTAACGAAAAACAAAATTGGACTAAAAGATTTAATAAATTATTTAAAGTGCTACAAGTAACTAAAAATACAACAAAAAATCGCTATCGATTAACACTAAAATTAGACATTACAAAACTGTGGTTAAACCATTAATTACTTACGCCAGCGAGTAATTACTGGTTTAAAGTAATTACTCAATTTTAAAATAAAAATTAAAATGAGCTCTTATTCATTCTTATTTATTCCAAGGTTTACTTAATAAATCCGAAAAATTAAAATTTGTTATTAAAGATCCGAATACCAACTTTAAAGTAAGAACTTTTAATTATACAAAAAGGGGTTATTCAAAAGAGGATCGTAAAGCAAGATCATTAAGAATGACTATATATTGGGAGAAAGTAAAAGCTAAGAATTTAAAGGCCAAAAGATCGGCAAAAAAGACTTGAATTATTCTGACTATAGTGGTCCTTTGCGGCCTTAAAAAAATTGTATATTTCTTTAGACTTTGGAACTTGGACAAGAATAAAAAAAAGTAACAATTATGGCTCCATTTTCGTATAATTTTACTGCACATCAAGCCGCTGTCTACGATCCTCACTACAACTTGTTCGAGAATTGATAATTGTCCACCAAACACCATGTTGAGCTGTTATTGGTTCCGTCAAGGCCACACACCGCACCATTCATTTCGGTTCAGTGCTCACAACTACACTATTTGCTGCTACCTCACTACAATGATGATACTAACTAGTTTTCTATTTGAACTTTAACCACTTTCGTTATTTACTCACTTTTATTTGTTGCTTGATTCTATTGGCCTTGACACGTCTATTCTCTTAAATGAATTAATCATTCCTCACGTTAAACAGCATGTTTCAATTTATATATATATATATATGTGTGTGTGTGTGTGTGTGTGTGTGTGTGTGTGTGTGTGTGTGTGTGTGTGTGTGTGTATGTGTATGGCATCATATCCCTTACGCCACCACCCCCACCATTCATCTATGTCCCAAGCCTTCTTCATCACTTGTAGTTTTCTACCTTCACCTCATCTATTAACTACATCATTCGTCTTCCTCACTTTTTTCTTCTTTTATTGACCCTTCCAATCCAGTTATCAAGATTCCTCCTTCCTCTACCTACATATCCTAATCAGTTCCCTTTTCTTTTGGGTACATCCCACATAACTGTTCTTTTTTGTTTAATCCTGTTCATTACTTCTTCACATTTCACCCTACCTTTCCATCTAACTTTTTCCTTTCTTCACCACATCTACAACTCAATAGCCCTTTCCCTATTCTTCATCATCTGTTAGAACAGAAGTAGGCTAATTTTTTCATAACGAACATTTTATTTATATGCTAGTAAAGTGGTTTCTGGGTGTACTATACTGTATATTATAGTATAGTATATTATACTATAATTATAGAGCACGATTAGATTACTTTGTCGTACTAACCTGATATATATTTAATTGGAATGAAAATAATTTAATAAAAATATTCTTAAAAGCCATTTTACTTAGAAAATAATAGAAAAAAGTAAACATGATTTTGACAAATTAAAAAATAAATTAATTTATGATAAATAAATGCGATTGAATTAATAAATACTTACTATTTATTTAAAAATTTGTTGAGAATTCATTTCAATATAAATTTTATAACGTAATAATTAAACTATTCAAAGTTTTAATTCTTTGTCAATGCATTTCAGTGATTGTTCGAAAATTTTCCAAACCTTTTATTTCTTGAGAAAAAAAAAACAATTATATTCGATAAACCATAATAAGAGATCAAATAATTTCTTACAGAGACCCAAGAGTATATTATCCTACCATCTGATCTTTCCTTAAAGATTTAAAATTAAGGAAATTGAGTAACTTCCATACAAATAGCCTGTAATGGAGAGATCTTTGTTTCTTAATAATATTAATGTTCTAAAACAGTGGAGTGTTTTATAACTAAACTAAAAGCAGCAATTCTTGTAACATTTCCAAATATAATTCCCCGGTTTTACCATCGTTTACTGCTACATTTCAAAATATTTCCTAAATCCATTCGATAATGCTTGAAACTGATTTACCAAGCAATCTACTCTTGCATTTTCAAGCTGTGTACTTAAATTCACATAAGATGCTTCTTAGTATATTATATGTCAACAGTAATAAATTTTCCATATAATATTAACATTGTTTTTAATTTTAACATCATAATATATA
This sequence comes from Lycorma delicatula, assembly GCF_047948215.1. Taxonomy (NCBI): domain Eukaryota; kingdom Metazoa; phylum Arthropoda; class Insecta; order Hemiptera; family Fulgoridae; genus Lycorma; species Lycorma delicatula. Next base: position 43,703,126 of record NC_134466.1, read on the forward strand.
TATATATATATATATATATATATATATATATATATAATATTAAATTATTTATTTTTAAGATAGCTACCTTGTTTTTTTTTTATTTCTGCTCACGCCTGGTTTTTATCAAGAGAATGAAAATACATAATAGGAAATCTGTTATTGGCAAATGTAGAGTAATTTTACTTATGCAAACTTCTAACAAACCATTTGTTCCAAAACTAAATGAAATGGATATTATATATATATATATATGTAGAGAGAGAGAGAGAGAGAGAGAGAGAGAGAGAGGGAGAATGAGAAAGAAAGAATGAAGAAAAGTGTATATCCTGTTACTCGTATATTACATCATGAGGATATTAATTCGATTATTCGGTTTGAAATTAGTGTCATCCGTTCGGTTAATCTGTTTTTTAAAATATGGTTCTACTTCAAAATGGATTACAAATAATTCTGAAAATTCAAAATGTGTAAAATGATATTTTTTTGTAAAATATTGAAACAAATGTTGGGAAAGACCTTCAATTATAGTGATATTAAATGTTAGGTATATTACTGCGTAAAGACAAAACACCAGTTGCCTTTGGTATTGATTTAATAAAATATAAAAAATCTGATTTGGACACCACATGACTGCCTTGTACGGCTATTAAATTACATATACATATTCTTTACTTCACTTCATTTAAACTTATTTTATTTGAAAGATACGATCCTCCAATTCTTTAATAAATTGGACAGTTACACAATTACTGAAATATTAGTTTTTATTAACATCAAATATTTATACAATTATTAATTCAACAATCTTACATGAAATATGAGGATAGAATAAAAGTCCCTTTATTACTCGTATTATTACTAGATCAGTATTAATCGTATCCTCGTGAGTTACTGATTAGCAAAAGTTTTAGATTTCTGGTGGTAAATAAAAGTTAACAAAAATTAAACTATTCCGTTTAGTGAACTCCTCTATACGGGTTAAAAATGTTAATTTCATCCTTAAGGTGTAAAATATTCAGGTTTTGTTACTGGATTATTTGGTGAATAATCAGAAACGAAAAATAAATTATCATACAGGAAAAAAAAACATAAGATGAAGAATTATATCTCAAAAAACGACAAGAAGAGGAATTAATATGAAGGAGGAAAAATTGTTAAAACCAAAAAAAGTATAAAAGATTAAGAGAAGATATAAATATAAAGAGGAAGAAAACTTTATGACCAAGGAAAGAATAAAAAAATTAAGAGAGGATAATGAACATAAAAAGAGAGAAAATTTGAGAACGAGTACACAAATTAAGATCAGAATTACAACAAACCAAAGAGCGATTAAATGATTGGCAACAAAAAAAAAATAAACGAAATGATGATCAACTCGGATTTACGGAGAATTTTTTTCTGACAATATCAGAGAAGTAATGAACTAAAAGATAAGAATTTTTTTGCAATTTATTAAAGATCGGCATGTATGCCTCAGTGTATATGTTGTTCTCGTGAGGGTCTATTTTTCAGCACTCTGTAACAGAAATTCCAGAATAAATAAATAAAATTAAACAGAAGTGAAACTAGAAAATCCAAAAATAATACGATTCTAAATTATAATTTTCAATTAATATTAAATAATCAGATGTTTCACCAGATCTATTACATATACGTAATATATATAATTATATATGTAATAATATCTAGTTAATACACACATACACACATTTTTAAAAGTACATAAAATTTTATTCACTAATAAGTTCTGATTTTTTTTATTTTTTATTTATTATTGAATTATTATTTAATGTGAATTTTTTTTTAATCACGGATATAAATTATTAATAAATCATTATATTTAAACTAAAAAAAAGTAGAAATAAATTAAAAAAAAAAAAAGTTTAAAGGCTATGAAGGGTAATTCGAACCGATGTACCTTCCCCTAAGATCCAAATAATTCATTAATTCAAATTTTATTTGGCTATAACTCTGGAACCAATGAAAATAAGTACCGTTTACGATATATCGTTGAAAAGCTCTCGATGAGGGCTTATTATTGTAGTTAAGAAAAATTCGACATCCAATTTATTTTGGGCTTTTTTGGACACAAGTTCAGTCGATTGCAATCAAATGAGAAGGTGCACAACTAGATGTTACAAAAATTCTTATTCCAAAATTTCAACATCCTATGGCTAATCGTTTTTGAGTTATTCTAGATATATACGTACGTACAGACGTCACGCCGAACTAGTCAAAACGGATTCAGGAATGGTCAAAGTGAATATTTCCTTTGAAATCTGAAAACCGAATTTTTTCGCGATCAAAATACTTCCTTTATTTCATACAAGGAACTAAAAATTACTTGAAAATAATCATACTGTTTTTGAAAATAATGAGAAAATCAAAGGAAAAATCTATATGAAAATTGAAGTTATGCTTGTTAAATTAACTGTACTATCTGTATAATATTCTGAAAATTAATAATCGTGTTGTAAATAGTGAAATTAAAACGTAGCGTAATTAGAGTATAATAGTACAGTTAAACCGAAAACCTTCTTCTCATTTCTTGCCAATTATGAACTGATCAACTGAATTGGCTTCGAAATATTATGGATTCATATAATCTCGTCAAGCTGGTAGATTCACTTCTATATCCGTTACGTCAAATACCCTACAATTCCTCACAGGAATTTCGTCAAGTTCTTCTACGTCATGATCAATAATTTACGTCTCTAATTACAAATAATTCTTTTAAATTATATATTTATTATCTGGTTGGCACTGAAATATCAAGAAATTTCTTCTGGTTATAACGGAAACATTTGATCGCTATTTTTGATTATTTTCAACCGAATTTTTTTTAAAAGTAATAACTCAATGCTGTAATTTTATCTTCTGATTTTTTATTAAACGCTCTTAAAAATTATTACAACCTTACTTTTAGGAATGGCTTATTAACGATAATACTAACGAAATACATAAAAAATTGTACACCTGTAAATTAAATGAAAATAATTAAATTTTTTTATCTGGTTAGTTATGTTTTATGTTACTGTTAAGTTACATTATTTATTATTATTGTTATGTTTTGTTAGTTTTTATGTGTTGGGTTTTATGATTCGTTATGTGCTGAACTCATTTTTACCTTTCGGGTAGGTAGATTTTAGTTTCTTCGTTCTTAGAAAGTCACTCAGTATAGTTTGAGACTTGGCAAGATGTATTTTGTTTGGAGTTTATGTTAGTAGTACACCGATGGGGTTGTGCTTGTGGCATTTGCATCGTTGGAATCGTGGCTGAAGCCTGACTGAAAGATATCGTTGCCGAGGTACTGAAGAGGACCTCGGGTAAAGCCGATAAGAGCTAGGTACGAAGGGGTCGGCGTGGTGACCGAAACCGTCACATGAAACGTATCTTCCCAGATGGAGTCAGGATGGACAAAGAAACAATTTGGAAACTAAGCAGGATTCTTTAATAACTGAAATATATTTTTATTTTTTTTAATTTTATTTATATAGGTGGAGGAACCATATTTACGGGGGCCTAAGCAGTGTCGGGCTCGTTAACAGGTTCCGCAAGGTATTATTAGGTGCGTATGTTTCCTGCGCACTACCGACTAAACCTCCACCTCTGGTTATTCAACCCTCCTACAAACCGCTTACGCAGCATTACTTCAGGAAGGGGAAAGTAAATGCCCTCTCACACAATAGGACATAGCAATCAAGAAACACCAATACAATCACACACTCAACACAAGCAACACTAGGACACAGACAAGCTCAATTACATCCACACACAAACACAGTCGGCCCTTACAGGCAAACACCAAACTGACTTAAGACAAAAGACTCTGACAGTGAGACTAACTAAAGATAATTTTCAACGTACGTAACTAAACAAGCTGTCACTCAAAGCTCTTTACATCTTAACAGTTATGAACTTCTTAAGAGGTGATGTAAAACAGATTAATTATAATATATAATTAACATATATATCACGTTGAAGAGAATACTGTCCTAAATTCGAATCTTCAGAATCCCGATCAAGGGCGTAAATCTACTGTTAAAATATTCAGATTATATGTAGTAACGTAATTAATTACATATTAAACATCCTAAACTATGTTAAATTAAATTTTCTATTGATACAGGTAAAATTTAATATGTTCCGTAGTATTAAATTTAATTTATAGGTTCAAGTTAATTTTAGTTTAATGTTTACGTTATTAGATTATTTGAATTAGTAAACTATAAATTAAATTAATAATGGTTTAGTACACTTAAATTACTAGAACCCTTAAATTAGTTTATGATATGAAAGTATATGGTGATACAAAAAAGGACTTATCTTTAAAAGTGAATAAAATCTATTCAAATTACTTATACTCTAATTGGCTGATGTATCATGATTTTTTTATCAAAATATATTACTTTTTCATTACCTTAATATCTTAGTACAAATTCGATTTGCAGGAACGCTAGCGACGTCGGATCAGTTAGTAAACTGGTTATTTCCACTGATGTGGTTTTACGCCGATTGGATAGATATATATTTTTCTAGATTTGATATCAATGATTATGTTTTTGATTTTTAAGGAGTTTTAGTTAAAGATTCTACATCAATTTTACATTTACTTCCCAATCTTGGTGAACTCAAAAATCATAATTATCATCCCAATTAAATAAATTCTGTCGGATATATTGAATCGAGTGTGAAAAAAAATCGACGATTAGAGATATCTATAATATTTATAGTACTATATACTGCTCATAGTCACATTTTAATATTGTATGAAAATCTTCCTGTGTTTTACTGTAATGTGACACCTTAACATATTCTGAGTAAATATCTATATACTTATAAAATTGAAGTATTTTTTGAGTCATTCTAAAGTGGAAATTTAATTTGGTCTCATATATACATCTAACGTAAATTATAAGTATAATAATATTATGGCTATAGAATATAATACATTACAGTTATGTTTCATTCATGTTCAAATTGCATATTTATGTGTGTGCGCACGCGAAAACGCGTACGGGTAGATATATGAAGTTAATGGTAGAGACCAAAAGCAGCAGTGAATTAGGTTGAAAACGGATGAGGGATTTTCATTGGTATACAACAGATTAGAACAGTCCCAAAGGTGCACTAAGGAAGATTTGAATGTAACATATGCAGATATATAATGTCATATAATACAAACATGTAGGTAGATAGACAAACTTTATACTTCTTGTCGTATAATGTACGTATACAATTATAAAACATGTAATTATTTTAATAATTAGCTTAATTAACTACATTTTATGTGATACTTTAACCTAATAAAATATAAATTTACAAAAAAATTTATGGGACAGGGAAAATACAAATTTATTTGTATTTTCCCTGTCCCCCGGAGCCGGTCCCGCAACCAAGCATAAAGAGAGCTCCGGAGAGTGCCATCGCCTCAAGCTATCTCGGTAGAAACAAAGTCCCACCCAGGTAGCCGGGACATGGTCTATTTTTGCGCGTGCCACCCCTCTAATGAGGGGACGCCAATGAGGACCCCTCCCCGGGACTACGGTGGTTACGTCCTGCCGCTAATGAGGAACCCCCAAAGGGATCCCCAACCAGGACTACGGTCTAACATTTCCTCCCCGAAGGTGCTGCGAAGGAGCCCCCAGCCAATGATTGATGGTGGAACACCGGAGCCTTCCTTCCCTTCTGGACGGGGCTGTCCCCCACAGACACCCAACAGCACTGAGCAGATGCCACATCTTGCGGTGCAGGTGACATCTTACATCCCCGTCCCCGGGTGAATGCCCATGCAACCTAGAGGAAGAACATCGATCCTCCCGCCGACAATCCTTCTGCAGGTGACAGACCTTGTCACAAGTAAATCAGTGGCCACTACGGTCTTGCTCAGTAGAGGAATTGGCTCTATGACCCGGCTTCAAGCAGCGGAAACAAAGGTCGTCAACTGAGTGTTTCATGACTCTGCAAGCTATCCAGCAGGATAGCTTGCAGAGTCATGAGACACTCAGTTATGAGTCATGAGACACTGCTATATTGTCCTGCCGAACAAAATAGCAGTGGCCGGTAGCAGGACAAAATATCATGGAGGGTGGCACGGCCTCAGTGACCAACTGCGTCTCACCATAAGCCGGTCGCATGGACAAAAGTCCATCGCCACTGATTCCCCCGTAACTTTTCGAAGTTCCATCACGAATTCGTCCTCAGTAGTTAAAATAAAAAGGTAGCTTTTTAGAATTTAAGAGAAACTTCTTCTTTTTACATAATAAGATAAAAAAATGCGCTCCTGTTTGCAAAATTTTGAGAAAATTGACCCGAAAAAAATTTTATAACCTACCCCCTTAATATAATGACCCCAATTTATTACCAACAAATTGCCCCATATACACGAGTCTCGGTTCCAAATATAATCAAAATCGGATTATCAGTTGAAAGTAATTAAGCTTCAAACATACTATCTATGTACGTTGTGTTCGTTTGACGAACACAACCACCCTCACTTTTTTTTTGTTTTTTGGGGTCCCTGAGAGGGTAATGAGATATCGAAAAATGTAAAAACAACCCAAACCCCATTTTTTTTCAGATAACCATACTTTCAGTATAGTAGTATAGATTTAGAGCTTTGATGTCAGGAAAATATTTTTACTAAGTGGGAAGATAGAATAATCTTTAATGGTTACATCTAGAACAAATGTAAAATTTTCTGATTTTGAATTATAGGAAGAATTATTTTATATATAGTTTTGAAATTCAAAACTGAAATTAAATATAGGAAACATAATATAGGAAACAATATAGGAAATATAGGAAATAAAATATGTAAAAAAAAAAAAATATAATTGTTTTTAATCTCTGCTTTTCAAGAAAAAAGTTTTATATATATATATATATATATATATATAGTCGCATATGCCGAATGTATCACGAAGTTTTCCCAGGAGTTTCATAACCTATTCTAGACGTGAAAATATTGTAAAAAGTACAGTCCTAAAATGGTTCGTTTGCGAGTTAGTTAGTGTAAGATTTTGCTCAAATTTAAGCTACTCAATTTAAATGACGTCGTACTGAAATTTTTAAGACAATAATTAAGAAGAAAAATTAGTGATTTCTTATGGGTTTTCGCTTGAAAACTTGAATAAATTAGGTCTCAAAACTATATCTGACGTAGTTTTTGAGAAATCTGTAGAAATGCCCAATAAACTGCGCTAAAAAACTATCTCTTATATGTTTGACGTACAATAACTTTGTTAAATGGTTAATATGCACATAAAGGTTTTAAGACAAGACTTTAGAGAATTTAATTCTAAACAAAATAAGTTGTGTCTAACAAAGAAAATTTGAATTTTATTTAGAAGCAGTAGAATAGACCAAAGTGCATTACGCACCATTTTAAAATAAATGTCAAAAATAAAATACTTTCAACACATTTCTTTGGTGCGGTTCTGAACTGCTTTTGTTGCTCATTTTAATTTTTCAAGGTTTTCCTAAGTTGTTCAGCCGCAACCATAATGCATTCAATTAATTTCATCAACAATATATTATTTGATTTTTATTTAAATTAAATAAATACTTTTCTGACAAATTTAATGTGCTGTTTCTAAAAACAGAGTTAGAAAATTCGAAATTTTCTAACTTTTTTTTGTTTTATTCAACTTCTTTTACATCATTCTGTTCAAAATTAAATTTTTTATAAGTTTTATTTAAAATTTTTTTGTTTCGTTACGTATTTAACAAAATTATTGTACATTAAACATAAAAACAGGGTTTTTTATCCATGTTTGTTTTCATCTCAGGTTTTCTAAAACTACTACAGATACGGTTTCATTTAATTAAATTTTTCAGGGAAAATCCTATAAGAAATCACTAATTTTTCCTAACGTTCCAAAAAGATTTACTAATCAATATCAACAAAAAGTACTAAAAGACGTAATTAAGCATTAGTTAATTAACGTCCCAAAAATTTCAGTACGACCTCATTTCAGCGGAATAGCTGAAATCCGAGCGAAATAAATATTTCACTAGCCGTAACTCGCATTTTAGGAGATACTTTTATATTTACTTTTTCCATTATTTTCACAATGGAAAGTCCCGGGAGAACTTTGTGGTACACTCTGTATTAATATATATATTTATAAATTTTTAACCAATCGTTTCATAAATATAAAGTTATATTAATTTATTTTTTTATATTAACTAACAAGTTATAGCTTATGAATGATCAACCTAAGACTGTACAAGAATACACTTCATTCTCTTTCATACTAATCAACCTCATTCATCCTCTGAAGTAATACTCTATGACGGTTCCGGAGGCTAAAGTAGAAAAAGAAAGAAAAGGCATATAACTACGACAAATGAAAGCACTTAGTAAATCAAAGTGTTTTCTCAAGAATAATCATATCCATTATAAAAACTAATTCACAAAGAGGATTACAAACTTTCAAGACCATTTCTACTTGGAAAAATAAAGAAGAAAATTCATATAAACATAGCTTCTTTAGAGAGTTTCAACTGGTGAAGGATTTCGCCTTGATTTCTGTGCCTTCGGTAAAATATTTTTTTTTTCTGAGCGAAAACATTTTCGTGTTATCATCGCTCAGAAAACAAATATATGAAATATAAGAATAAAATATAAAATCTAATAAGACGACAACAAAATATAAACTTAAAGTAAAAATTTTAAAACAAATTTAAAACTTAAATTAAATACTAAAAACAAAGAGAAAATAAAAAACTTAAACTAAAATGTAAAATACAAAAATATACAACTGCCGTACAAAAGAGAAAATTTTAAGAACACTCTTAAAAAGTATGTAAAATATTAATATTTCGTAGAGATAAAAATACCCTGTCCAACACTTCTTTATTATTGCCCAGGATTTGGTTTGCTTCGCATTTTCCGGCCAACAACCCATTCGGTCGCCCTAAAGCATAAGACCGAATGTCTGTGCCACAAACGGCTACTGACCCTCGAAACAGTTTAGCGACCGTTGTTCTAACTAGCTCCTAGAGCAAAATTAAAAGGGTGGTACCACTCGCTTGCATGTTCCACCGCCCACTTGTTATATATCACTAAAATGGGTAGGCACACCCATCAACTACTAAAACATATATGACTATCAATAATTAAATATATATCGTTAGACAGCAATTCGCTGCCACGCCTAGGCCTCTGAAAGCCAGCAAGTACCTGTCCACCATTAAAACACTTAGAGCCTTAACCTGGCTGGTAGCCAGCCATATATATCGTGTAGCTTCCCACAACAATGAGGTAGGAGTCTTTTCCCTTAAGTAAACAACTGATGTCGGTTGAACAAAGCAACCGCATCAAGGAACTCCGACCGGAACTTTCTCAGGTTTTGACGAAAATTCCTGGCTAATCTAAATTTACGGCGCAAGGCCACATAAAGTATGCAATCCACAAAGATGTGGCGCACAGTCAAGCACATCGTACGTATATCGGTGCATTTTCTGCTGATATCAAGTACCTGTGTGTAGCACTCGTATGTCCTATCCGCAATCGGCAATTTGTAAAATGTAAAGTCAGACTGTAATTCTTAAGGAGCCAAATTAAGGGGTAAATTTAGAGGTTTCAGATGAAATTTAAAACTATAAATCCCAAAACTGTATTTTGAGTAGTTTTTTTGAAAAATTTGGGGTAAAAATAAAATAAAAAATGGTCGAAAAATGCTATTTTATGTTTAGCTTAAAATACCTTTGTTAAATTGATAGCAAACACAAACAAACTTAGCAAAATTTAGCAGATTTTAACTGGGTATTGTATAAAGGGAGTAGGTATTTTAAAAGAAGGACGCTCCTAAATTGTGTGTACTGTGGTCAAGAGAACACACAACTCCCTGCCACACCTTTTTTGAATGTGCACAATGGGAGGATCTAAGAGCAAGATATAACATACAAGACAATACCCCGGAAATTAAAACAAAGTAAATGCTGAGAGTTAAAGAGGAATGGCTAACAATAGAGAGATTCGTGGCTGAAGTTATAAGAGAAAAGGAAGTGGATAACAAGAAGTGGGAGGAGTTACTTACTTAAAGAGAAAAAAGAAAACGACCGAGACCTGGCTGCTGGAGCAGGGCCCGGGAACGGCATAGCCAGGCTCGATGTCCCTGACGTTAATGGTTAGAGGAAGAGGCAAGATGAAAATAAGGAAAAGATCCAGAACCGGTGAGCCGACCTGCCATACTGGACTCAAATGAGCCGGGAAAGCTGATTAGAGTCGCAAGGTCACTCCCCTGGGCTGAATAATACTTGATTGTTGAGCCGGACGAGGGAAGCAGGACAACAAACAAAAAAAAAGCTTTTAAATGAAACAAAATTTTCAATATTACAAAACCAAATGATTAAACATTTTATATGATAATAAATACAAACTTAACGATAAAACCGAGTGGGAAAATAATATAGTAATGGGAAATATTTTTTCTTAATACCTGATATATGATGCATATGTAACTCTTGAATATGGCTATGTATTCTTGAAATTCACTATGTGTAGTAATAAATCGTAACATGTCACATGTTAATAGTGTCACCGTTAAGGTGACACTTTAATAAACATAACATTGATTTTTCTGTACAATGACGAAAGTATTTTTCATATCAAAATAAGCGACTTTTATTCTGTAATTTTTATTAAAATTAAAAAAAAATTATAAATCCTTCAGCTTGATTCATATATCAGAAACGTAAATGATTATGAAAAACAATTATTTAATATTTTTTATATATTTATATTTTTCTCTCTGAAGGATTTAACTGAAATTTTATAACATCAAACATATATCATGATAAACATGGTGGCAAAATAAGAATTAAACAATTAACACATATAAATCTTTATATCAACTTAATAAAAACAAATTGGTAATTTTCATAAAAGCTGTTTTAAAACATTCTACAGTAAATCCATAAATATTATATTAAAATCAATATTGCATAACCGTCACTATTAGTGTCAACATTATAGTTGCAGTTATTCTTGATGAATTTTCTGATTTTTTTTCTTTTTATTCTGATATATTTTGTTATTTAAGTACAACAAATATTATTATAATATACGACAATGCTTCGCTATAGCTAAATTTGAGGTACGGAGTGAATAAATTTTGTATTATATTTGATAAATTATAATACGAAAATAATAAAATGTACAATAGAAATTAAATATTAACTGTATTTCAATTAAAGTTAAAATCAGTGCAATGCTCTGCGATATACTCTGGTATTGATGGTATCATTTGGCGTATACACTCGTATAAATAAATCGCTTGTTTTTCCTAAACGAGGACATGAAACGTATAATTGACCACGAGAAAAACATAAATATTCTAAAGTAGGACACACACACACACAACGAAGATTGTCTTTTATTTGTATAGATTTCAAATAAAAATAAAAGGGGACTTTTTTACTGTTTAGCGTCTGAAACCACTGTAATATATTACGTCAGAGCATGAATAAGGATAATGTGTATGAATTTAAATGAAGTGAAATCTTATACAGTCTCAGATCGACCATTTCTGAGATGTGTGGTTAATTGAAACGCAACCGTCAAAGAACACCGGTATCCACGATCGAGTATTTAAATCCGTATAAAAGTAATACCTTTACTAGGATATGAACCTTAGATATATCGACTTCAAAATCAGCTGATTTTCGATGACGAGTTCATCGTAGACCGACTCGATGGGTTACATATTTCTATACAAATATTACACAGCGATTTAAATATTACATAGTGGATACGTGTTCTTTGATGGTTGGGTTACAATTAACCACACATCTCAGGAATGGTCGACCTTAGCTATACAAGATTAAACTTCGTTTACATTCATACATATCATCCTCATTCATCCTCTAAAGTAATACCTTACGGTGATTCCAAAGGCTAAACAGAAAAAAGGAAAAATAAAATGGGGCTGGTTAAAAACAACTGATTTAAAAAATAAATATATATATGATATATATATATGTAATATGTAATATATATATGTATATAGCATTAAAATAAATACTACATGCAGTAGCATAAAAAAATAAACCATACTATGGAATGTCTGCAGTAATGATGAGTACAGGGAATTCCAATTAATAGAGTCACGGATTATTCGAAGCAGCCATTTAACTGGGGCAGTTTAGTAAAAACAGAAACATATTTACAAGAAACATATTTCTCGTAAATTACGCCGTTTTAATGTCTCAAAATACTGCTTATAAGGAACATTAATTCGTATATATTTCTTTCTTTTACTCGTAAAATAACACAAATTTTATTAATGATTTAGCCGTTGTTTGGAAGGAGGAGAAACATTATTTACGTAATGGTCTGCAGAGTATGTTTTATTAGTTGTGTAGAATTAAATACGAAATAATAAAAAATATTAATTCAAAAACTGAAGATAAATTCGAAGTTAAACTTAAACGCATATTTATTCAAGATGTAAAAAAATCATTGAGGGACTTCAGGAATATTTTATGAAAGCATTTAATAAATAAAGTTCGATAGCAGAACTATGAGTCTGTTGCAATTTTTTGCCAGGTAATGAAATGAAGAAAAAAGAGCCAAATAAAATAATTTTTTCAAAACGTTTAAGTAAATAAGAGACATTAAAGTACATAACTTTGTATTTTTTTGAGCAAAAAAACTCATTATTATGATTTCCTCTATTCTGTTTAACAAAATTTATTTTTTATCACGACTTCGGGCAACAAAAATAATTTAATTGTTTAGTAATTTAATTACTAAAGTGGAAGTGAAACTTGGACAATCGGAGTATCTGAGAAGAAAAGATTAGAAGCTTTTGAAATGTGGTGCTATAGGAGAATGTTAAAAATCAGATGGGTGGATAAAGTGACAAATGAACAGGTATTGCGACAAATAGATGAAGAAAGAAGCATTTGGAAAAATATAGTTAAAAGAAGAAACAGACTTATAGGCCACATACTAAGGCATCCTGGAATAGTCGCTTTAATATTGGAAGGACAGGTAGAAGGGAAAAATTGTGTAGGCAGGCCACGGTTGGAATATGTAAAACAAATTGTTAGGGATGTAGGATGTAGAGGGTATACTGAAATGAAACGACTAGCACTAGATAGGGAATCTTGTAGAGCTGCATCAAACCAGTCAAATGACTGAAGACAAAAAAAAAAAAGTAATTTAATAATATTTACTTAAATTAGATAGATTTCATAAGAAAGCGTACCATGATTCGACTTCCGGAAAATTTCGTCATATCTTCGCCTTTCACATTACCCAGACCTCAAAACCACCGTTAGTTCATAAGTTTATATATATATATATTTTTTTTTTTTTTTATTTTACTTTCTTGTGGACACGATAACTGCTGTAATTTTTTGCCCAATCACTTTCAAATTGATACATAAAATATAACTATCTAAAATCTCGGTCGAGTTCGTTAATGGGTAAAATCGAACCATAGAGTAGAAATGGGGGGGGCTTTTTCGAAAAAAAAAATATATCGCTATAACTTTCTTATTAAGTAAAATATATAATTCAATTAAAGTTCCCACTATTTATTGAATAAGGGCCTAACATTTATTTAAGTAAAGTTTTTTTATATCACCAACCATTGGCGCAGGGGGTGGAAAAAATAGGAATTCGAATACAAAAAATCATATCTCTCTAAAGAGGCACAGCATCAAATCGGTTTAAAGTGGTCGTTAGTCCTTTAAACATTACCTAAAACTTTTGGCTGAAACAAATTTTGATACGACCAACCCTTACGGCAAGGGATGACCAAAATTTTGCTGGAATGGTAAGAAGATGGGGCTTGTCGTATGGTAAAAATGTGAAACTTTTTTCACATGCAACCATTGTCGTATTTAGTAAATTTTAAGTTTTTCTTAACTTTAAGGTGGAAATCCTTTTTATCCCCTAATTAGCACGGTGAAATCTACTTCCGCCTTCCAGCGTGCCAAAAGGGATTTTTTTTTAAACTTTAATACAAATAAAACTTTGAATATTAAATGTTAAACGGTGTTTTAACAATTAGTAATACTATACTGTATTTCTGTACATGCTCCTCATTTATCGTTAATATCGCTTAATAGGGGCAGCTGTTTAATAGAGCCATATGTTTCCAGGCCCGAAGTGGTCCAATTTTCTACTATACTTATATAAACAGAGTATCCCTCGAAGAAACTGAGAAAATTTCAGGACATTTTCTACTGGTGAAATTAATGAAAAAGTTCAATAAAAACAAAGGTCTGGAAACGCCTTGTTTTGAGTTACGGATAGCAAAATATTTCGTCCAGATTCCAGCTCTTTTAATAAAAAGAAGTCCTATTGTAGTTTTTGGGAACCAAATTAAAGAGTAAATTTGGTGGTTACAGGTGTAGTTTGAGCTGGGAAACAGCGTAAAATAGGTCCCAGAACTTTAACTCCAGTAGTAGTTCTTAAGTTATCCGATATAAAATACAAAATTCTGTGTAAAAAACAATTTTTTTTTAGGTTTTTTTAGGTTGACTTAATAAATGCGGAATATTTAGTAAAAAAAAAAACAAAAAAAACTAGTAAATAATTTAATTATGAGAAAATTAATATAAGTACAGCTAATGAAAAGTAAATAAAAACTTATTGAAGCTAACCAGATGAAAAATAAACAGAAAATCTTATTATTCTTTCTGTACTAATAAAAATTATTCTTAATGTAGCAAAACAAAAAAATAAAATCCATCAAATAATAAATGCCAACAGAATAACAAACCTTAGTTACAGTAATTGTTCGAAATTCCCTCCTTCACAATGTAACCAGGACTCTGCCCGATGTAAATTTCCGGTGGTTTTCCGTATCATCTCAGAATCGTTTCGTATAAATTCAGTTTCATTTCGTATTTTAATGAGTAATTCTTTTTAGTATTAATTTTGTATAAAGGTCTGTAAAAAAAAAAAAATATTTTTTCCGTGTTTTTATAAGTGTTAATGAAATTTTTTTCTAAAAAGAATAATCAGGTATTTTTATAAAATAAGAATTTTATAGCTTGTCTATCAAATTACATAACAGAGATTTTTTAGTTTAAGTCAGCAGAATATTTTGGGTTGCGAGAAAGGCCTAATTATTTTTTCATCGCCGTTTCTAATTATCAAACTATTAAAAATTATCTTCGTACCAATTTATTTAAATTACAAATCAAAAATATTCTTGTATAGAAAAATATACAAGAATTTATACAAGAAGAAATGTTTACAAATATACAAGAAGTTAATCAATTATAAATTCATGTTTTATTATAAATTCTGTTAACAATACTAAAAACGTATATAACGTGTATATTAATAGATAATTAAATAATTTTCTCGTAAAACTTTTTGAGCTGTAAATTATTTTGTATACTTAGAAATCTATATGTATTTACACTGTTAAATTATTCACAAATTTTATTAAATTATCCAAATAGAATTTAATCATTCTCTTTTGTACATTGTGATGCTGTTCCCAAAATTATGTCATGGTTTCCTTTGATTCATCCAGATAATAATAGGGACAAATTCTTTTTCATAACGTGGAATAACATATTATCTATTCCAGATATAATTTATGTAGTGTATTACTATACACCGATGAAGATAAAATATTTACTTGTTTAACATAATGTGATACAAAAACAATAACATTTTTTATAATGTGTATGACGAAGAAATAAAAAGCAAGTTTTAGCAATGATATAAGGAGTGTTTTTCACATCGTTCTACGACCATAACACTTTCTTGAAAAACCCGAAGCAGTATTACTTTTCATCTCTTATTCAATCGTTGCTATTTAGAAAATTTGGTTTCAGTTATTTCATGTTAAACTACGTTTTCATTAAGAGGAATGAATACCACCTAGCTTGCTCGGCGAATACCGGACTGCTCAGGCTGAAGAAAATCATCGCCATCATGTTGCGGAGCCCCAAGAGTTTTGATACCATAGCAAGGTTTTAAGAGAGCATTAAAAAATTTAAATGGCAGAAAGACTCCTGGAATAGACGGAATAGCTGTAGAATTACTGCGCAGTGCAGGTGAGGAAGCGATTGATAGATTATACAAATTGGTGTGTAATATTTATGAAAAGGGGGAAGTTACGTCAAACTTCAAAAAAGTGTTATAGTCATGATACGAAAGAATACAGGGGCAGATAAATGTGTAGAATGCAGAACAATTAGTTTAACTAGTCATACATCAAAAATCTTAACTAGAATTCTATACAGAAGAATTGAGAGGAGAGTGGAAGTGTTAGGAGAAGACCAATTTGGTTTCAGGAAAAGTATTGAGACAAGGGAAGCAATTTTAGGCCTTAGATTAATAGTAGAAAGAAGATTAAAGAAAAACAAACCAACATACTTGGCGTTTATAGACCTAGAAAAGGCATTCGATAACGTAGACTAGAATAAAATGTTCAGCATTTAAAAAAAATTAGGGTTCAAATACAGAGATAGAAGAACAATTGCTAACATGTACAGGAACCAAACAGCAACAGTAACAATTGAAGAACATAAGAAAGAAGCCGTAATAAGAAAGGGAGTCCGACAAGGATGTTCCCTTATCTCCGTTACCTTTTAATCTTTACATGGAACTAGCAGTTAATGACGTTAAAGAACAATTTAGATTCGGAGTAACAGTACAAGGTGAAAAGATAAAGATACTACGATTCTACGATTTGCTGATGATTTAGTAATTCTAGCCGAGAGTTAAAAGGATTTAGAAGAAACAATGAACGGTATAGATGAAGTCCTACGCAAGAACTATCGCATGAAAATAAACAAGAAGAAAACAAAAGTAATGAAATGTAGTAGAAATAACAAAGATGGACCCCTCAATGTGAAAATAGGAGGAGAAAATATTATGGAGGTAGAAGAATTTTATTATTTGGAACGTA
The DNA here is from genome assembly GCF_047948215.1 of Lycorma delicatula. Classification (NCBI taxonomy): domain Eukaryota; kingdom Metazoa; phylum Arthropoda; class Insecta; order Hemiptera; family Fulgoridae; genus Lycorma; species Lycorma delicatula. The sequence goes on from NC_134466.1 coordinate 43,720,003, forward strand.
GAATTACTAAAGATGGACGAAGCAGGAGCGATATAACATGCCGAATAGCACAAGCGAAACGAGCCTTCAGTAAGAAATATAATTTGTTTACATCAAAAATTAATTTAAATGTCAGAAAAAGATTTTTGAAAGTATATGTTTGGAGTGTCGCTTTATATGGAAGTGAAACTTGGACAATCGAAGTATCTGAGAAGAAAAGATTAGAAGCTTTTGAAATGTGGTGCTATAGGAGAATGTTAAAAATCAGATGGGTGGATAAAGTGACAAATGAAGAGGTATTGCGGCAAATAGATGAAGAAAGAAGCATTTGGAAAAATATAGTTAAAAGAAGAGACAGACTTATAGGCCACATACTAAGGCATCCTGGAATAGTCGCTTTAATATTGGAAGGACAGGTAGAAGGGAAAAATTGTGTAGGCAGGCCACGTTTGGAATATGTAAAACAAATTGTTAGGGATGTAGGATGTAGAGGGTATACTGAAATGAAACGACTAGCACTAGATAGGGAATCTTGGAGAGCTGCATCAAACCAGTCAAATTACTGAAGACAAAAAAAAGCAAGGTTCGTGGCGAGGGTTCTTCAGGAGAAGGATAGAGTGGCTCGGGGATATGGGACAGCCCTCTACGGAACTACCGTTTGCACGTGATTTCACGAGTGGGTGGTGGCTATGAGGCACGGGGTCTTTCGTACCCCCGAGCGAAAAAGACCGAATTCCGGCGGGAATCCCTCACTCGGAATGTCCCTGTTAGAGGAACTGCCATAAAAACATAAAGTCCAAGTCCCGGGTCCCGGAGTGGGAACCCAGGAACGGCATAGTCAGGCCTGGTGGATTCTACTCTGGATGTTAGAGACGGGCGCAAAGTAAGTTCCGACCGGCGGGCCGAGATGTGGAAGCCCGTTAGAGTAAAGGAAATTCCCCTGGGCTGTGTACTATTTAACTTCAGGATCATGAAGTTTTCATTAAGGAATCCACTAAGTTAATTAAAAAATTATCTTGAAATAACAACAAAAAATTGATGGAGATAAACGGAAATTATTATTCGTTTATCATTAACATAAAATTTCAAAATAGGAACGACCAAATATTTATGCCTAAAATAAAAATACCTTAACATATTTTTATTACTGATAATATTTCTTTTTTACCACAATAATGGATGAAGTTTATAGTTAAATCATAAATATTTTCTTTTACATTTTGTTGGGACTTAGGTTTCTTTAATTTTTAAATAATCTTTACATATTTATATCTTGTTGTTATGATTTAAATGTTTCAGCTTTAATGTATTTAATAAGATTTTTAAATTAAAATATCTTCGGCTTCGGTCGGATTCATTCGGATATTTACAGTACACTCGGCTCCTTTCGTATGCATTCGACTACTGACGATTCATCGGCTCCTTCCCCATCACTCGGCTCCTTTCGGATGCAATCGACTACTGACGACATCACTCGGCTCTTTTCGGATACAATCGGTTCTTGTCGAAACAGCGGGTCGAGCAACATTATTTAAACAAGTCCATCGTCATTATTGTGGTTACTAATTTATTCATTCTTCAGTCGTGACTCTTGTTTTAGTTCCAGTCACCTACTAATGGCAATCGCATTATTCTTGTACAATCGCATTCAGTAAGAGTTCCAGTTCATAATTCAATTATAATAAACATTTAATAATATATAAAGAATTAATTTAACATTTCAAGTATGTTAAATATTCAATATATACATACAAATGTATATTCAAATATAATAAAAAAATGATAACATCAACTTATGAATTTAATTATTTAAGAATAATTAAACCGAACTTTATCTGTTCGTACACATTTAGAAATTCAATAATTTTGGCTTTAAATTAAAAATTTCTAGTAATAAAAGTAATAAAAAAATACAACCGGTAGCATCTGACTGGAATAACTATAAAAAAAATGAAATACATATATATATATATATATATATATAAAATACTATTTGATAAAAAATTCAATGTGGAAGTAAAATATGCAGAAACCATTGTCAAATATACTTCAAAAATTTTTTCCAGTTATTTGGTACGCTCGTGTGGAACACTATCTGTTATTAAAAATGCCAATATAAACGTATTGAATTCATTTTTTTAATAAAGCCGTATATTTTAAAGGAAGGTCTGAATGTTATGACATATCACATAAAACATCGTATGATTGCACAGAGGTTTTTTGTCACGACAATAACTGGTCATTAGAAAGAGGAAAAGGTTTTTTGAATAATTTATTGCTGAATATAATGGAAATAATAATAAAATAGGAAATTTCATCATTAAACGTTCAATGTATATATAGTTGGTTTGGTGGCATCTAACGAAACATACACACACATATATTGTATTATTATTATATAATGCAGGAGGGCCAAATAAAAATGGCTCCAAGAAATAAAAATAAAAATAAAAGTGAAAAAAGTAATATTAAGTTACATTTATTGATTAATTAACGATTACAGTGCTATTGAAAAAATAAATTTTTACAATGTTGCAATGTAAATCTAAAGTCTCTGTTCAAAATGCTCATACCCAGCCGCTATACAAAGTTCAGCGCGGCGAATCATGTTCTGAAATACTTTATGCAATTCTCTAACTGGAATCCTGAATATATGATAAAGAAAAGTAAAAAGATATTTTTGTAGGCGACTGAATTAATTGGATGTTGACCATGTCAAGATGAATTGACAGAAAGAAGCCCGTTGCACTTCCTGCAAAACCTCTTGCCACGTTTTGGGGGGACGGAGGTTCTAGAAATGTAATGTCGCTGAAAATCGTGGGATTATGGTGGCTTCGTCGCGGGATAGCTTCGTCCAAGAGGGGTGGGACGCTCCGGCGTCTCATCATTGATGAGTGGACAGGGACCCCTGGCGGAGCCGTGGGAGGTAATCAGACCGTAGTACCGGTGGGGGATCCCTCTGGAGGTTCCTCACTAGAGGCAAGGCGTCCCGATGGAGGGATCGCTCCGGGGTCCCCTCATTAAAGGCATAGCGAAAAATCAAAGGACCGGGTCTCGGCTACTTGGGTACGACCTTGAGTTCCGCCGAAGTAGTTTGAGACGATGGTACTCCCCTGAACTGTCGTTATGCTTAACTGCGGATCTGGCTCTGGGTGGCGGAGTAAACAAAGAATAAAAAAAAAACTAGCATCACATAGTATTATGTATTTACGAGTAATTCAAGTCAAAAAAATTTACGAGTAAAAGTCAATAAAAGTTTACTTACAAGTCAACAAATCCTTTATTTAATCAAGCACAAATAACAACTGAAGTCCTAGAATATCTCATGAAATATTATTAAACTGTAGGGATATTTTGATAGCGTTATATTTGATGTTTAGTCCGGAGATACTGCGATTTGCTGATGATGTAATAATTCTAGCTGAGAGTAAAAAATATTTAGAAGAAACAATGAATGAATGAATTTGCCAAAATAAAAATTTCCTAAAAACATTATATATATCAACTTCTATCATATTTGTTTTTAATAATAAATAATTTATATAAAATAAAAAAATCAAAGTTATTAATAAAATTTTTCTTTGTCTTTTACAGATGATCATCTGGGAAATTAATGAACGTCAAGATTTAATCAACATGGAAAGATAAAGTGACAAAAAATTGTGATAAAATGTAATGAAACATACAAAAGTTATATAATTATACGAAAGAAAAATGGAAGAAGTAATGGTTGTAAATATTGATAAATTACATAATAATAAGGAATACGTTAAAATAACTTAAAAGTAAAAATGATGAAATAATTTAAGAGAGAATAACTAATATTTTTAAAATATAAACTGGGAGATAAATATGTCTAATAAAGGAAAAAATAAAAAAAGAGAAGAAGATAAGGAAACGTTTATAAATATGAATGATGAAAAAAAAATGACAGGAAAAAATATATGTTTGTATAGGAAGTAGACTTTGTTTTATTTTTTTTTTTTTAATTTTACATTAATAATGAACAGTACGATTCTATAGTGTGATTAGAATATATTAAATGATTAAAAAAATGTTAAGTTTTTTTTATTATTATTATTATTATCGATAATCATGTACTTAATGCATTAATTTAAAAAAAAATCTAAACATATTATTTTTTAATTGAAAGTACTATATTTGTATAAAACAATTACTAAATTTTGTTTTAAAGTTTCAAATTTTATATTATTATTATATTATTTTAATATCTACATATAAAAAGTGTATTTATATTAAAAATAAATATTTTAAAATTTAAATTAAATATATTTTAGGATGAAACTAACACATATGTAAATGAATATTAATTAATATTTGCTCTTTTAGTAAGTAATAAAAAATACATATATATGTATTATATACAAATGTAATTTTCATCTAAAATTTCTAATGTATAACAAAAAAATAAAAAAAACTTTTGGTGTAATATTATTAACAATAATATAAATTGTATATTTAAGTATGCACTGAAATTAACAAAAAAAATTGTAATATATTTACAAAATTATGGGAAAAAATTATTTTAAGATTTCGTATTAAAAATTTAACTTTTTTTGTAAAAATATTAATATTTACAATAGAAAAAAAATCAGATAAATTATTTTTAATTTAAGTTAAAAAACAATAATAATAATAATAATAATAAAAATAAATAAAATTTAATAATTTATATAATGGAAGGTTGGCATTACGTTATGTTATTTGTTGTAATAAGTTTATCAGATTATAGTACAAGTACATTGACTAGAATTGTACAGACACGTTTCGGTAAATTACAAGGTGTTATAAAACCAATGGGATCAGCAAGACATTTAAAGCCAATCGAAGTATTTCTCGGTGTACCTTATGCGACGCCGCCAACCGGTTCAAACAGATTTAGTCCTACTAGAACTCCTTCACCATGGGATGGTGTACGTGTAGCTGATACTCTTGGTCCTGTTTGTCCGCAACGTCTTCCTGATATATCAAATGAAACTGCTGCTTTAGAAAGAATGCCAAAAGGTCGATTAGAATATTTAAAACGTCTTTTACCACATCTTCAGAATCAAAGTGAAGACTGCTTGTATTTAAATATATATTCTCCGGTGCAAGGTGAGTGAATTTTTTCTTCTTCCAATTTTCTGTTAATTTTTTGTTTCTTTTTATGACATATAAAGCTAGCTCGGATGGTAAAATAAAAATCAATAATCTGTTGAACGAAAATACACCTACGATTTGAAGTACAATAACCACCGTTTATTGTGATTACAAATAGAACGTCACTGTTATTATACAATAACCGCGATAAAGATTTAACTTTTAAATATTTAAATACCAGTCCGATTAATAATTTTGCCATTAAAATATAACAATTTTTCTAAATTAATTTGAAAATAACCAAGTATTATTTTAAATTAAAAATAAAAACTATTTGAAATGATTCACAATTCTGCGACTGAAAACTAATTATAAAATGTTTTTTGTACATTCACTTAGATTTTATGGCATTGGGAGCAGAAGGTCCAACTTTGATTTACACAAAATAAAATAAAAGGGGTCACGGCCCAGCTAAAGCTGAAGACCAGGCGCAGGCGGCTTTGTCAATCGCAGTGGTCTGGATGGACATTCAAAATTTAAGTATTTCTGTACCCAAGATGAAGTGTATGCATCTCAAGGGTGCAGACAAATTAACGTATAGTTTTAACCCCGATATTAAGTATAAAAGCCTGTGTAATCAGCCGAGTTATATTTCATAAGTACCTAGGTGTTTTGTTTGATGAGAAGTTGCTGTTTAGCAACTACATTAGGCAAGTAACGGCGGATGCCGTCTCTGTGATGCACAAGCTTAGGAGGATTGCTCGAAAGGATTACGAGCTGTCGGGCCGTCATTTGTACATGATGTACCAAGGTGTCTTTGAAAGCATGATTTCTTATGCTGCGTTAGTTTGAGCGCATAGGTTGAAAAAATTCGAGCACTTATACAAAATTTATGGAGTACCAAGCGCAGAGCCTTAATCGTACGCACTGGTGTTTTTAAAACAACCTCCTATGAGGGTACCACCGTGTTGAGAAAGGCTCTTCCAATCGATTTAGTGGTGGAAGTTTGGGCGGCCATTTGTAGATTGTGAAGAGGTAGGGTGGCCGAGGTATTTAGAATGCGGTCTCGAGCCGGACATGTACCGGAGCGGAACGGTAATCGCAATGCACCGGTTCTAAATTTCGAACAGTTTCCCAACTCCCGTCTGCGGAGGAGGATCTACAATCTCGCGATGGAAGCATGGCAGCAAGAATAGCACGCAACGACTAAGGGTAGGTCATTTTGTATATTTATCTAGGACTTCTGGGGATGATACGCTTCTAGTTTGTTTTTAAGGGTAACGGGTATCTTCGTGTTCGCCAACCACGCGAATTTGAACCAATATTTGTTTCGGTTCCGCCTGGCAACTAATAAGTTGTGTGTCTGCGGGGAGGTCGAGTCGAACGAACACATGATGTTTGACTGCCCATCTCTTGTGAGGAGGTCAGAACTCAGACCACCCTGGAACTTAGAGGTCAAGGGGAAAATTGGCCACTCATAAGCGGCGAGTCATGTGGCGTGAGCCGCACTGTCGGACCGTGTGGAAGTTCCTTAATGCTGTTGCTTTGTTCAACCGGCATCAGTAGTTTAAGGGATATGTGACTCCTACCGCTTGCTGTGAGAAGCTATCCTCGAGAAATTGCTGACCATCGGCCAAATGTAGCTCCAAGCGCTATAATATGGTGGACAGGCACTTACTGGCATTTAACGACTTAGGCGTGACAGAGAATTGCTGTTCTTGATGGAATAATTTTATTTCTTGACAAGTCTATATTTTAGTATGTACGCTTATTTCGCTCACACAGTTAGGTAAGCTCTAGGAGATAATTTAGGATATTGGTCGCTAAACCGTTTTGAAGCACAACAGCCGTTTGTAGCACGGACATTCAGTCTTCTGTTCTAGGGCGACCGATTGCGGTGGTGGTAGGAGAAATGCCAGACAAACAATTACACAAAATATGAAATAAAATTAAAAAAAAACATGCTTTAAAAAATGGATTACCCAGTAAACATTAACAGAAAATAATTTTGTTTTCAACAAAATAGTATGTATAAAGTTGTCTATTTTTGAGATGAAAAGCGAATGGGGCGCAATCTCAGTTATATTTTGCACGTTAAGTTCTTCCAAGTAAATTTACTATACCGGGTTGGTCTAGTGGTGAAGCGTCTTCCCAAATCAGCTGATTTGGAAGTCGAGAGTTCCAGCGTTCAAGTCCTAGTAAAGTCAGTTATTTTTACACGGATTTGAATACTAGATCGTGGATACCGGTGTTCTTTGGTGGTTGGGTTTCAATTAACCACACATCTCAGGAACGGTCGAACTGAGAATGTACAAAGACTACACTTCATTTACATGACACTTCATACATGTCATCCTCATTTCATCCTCTGAAGTATTATCTGAACGGTAATTACCGGAGGCTAAACAGGAAAAAGAAAAAAGAAAAGTAGATTTACTAAATATTTTATATTGAAGCTATCATTTCCATTTTGCATCTAAGCGTTTGTCATATTTAAAGAATTTATCTAGATATGAAAGCGCGCACCTTTCTTTTTATCGCGGTCTTACGAAAATAGACAACTTTATACATATTATTTTGTGAAAAACATAATTATCTTCTATTTATGTTTTCTGGGTAATCCATTTTTTTTAAAGCATGTTTAATTTTTTTTATACTTATTATTAGTACGATTTAAATATTTACGGGAGTTCGATATCTCATACAAGGGTAATCGAAGTGTTACATTGTTTGATCGGCTACATCGATCATCATCCCAAAAACCAACTGCACATGCGACTTTCTGCGCATATGTACAACTCCTCTCTCCCTTTTGGCATGCGTACTATTTGTTAATAGTTAAACGTGGAACGAAAGTTAGCTAAAAATAAGCATGTAAAGAAAAATAATATTCATTAGTTGAAATATATAAAATTATATTACAGATGTAATTATGTCGAATTAAATTACATAAAATTAAAAAAAATGCTGTAATTTTTTCTCGTCTATTTTTCTTATAATTTTATAAATTTATCATATGATTTTTAACTTTTCCTACTGCAATATCAACTTTCAGTCTTTTGTTCTTTCTCGATTTCGCCATCATAAACTGATGCTACATTGAAAAATATTTTAAAGAATTTTTTTAGATCAACATTTTAAACGTTTTTCTGTATGAAAACACTTCGGTCTTGTTAATCTATTTACCATAATAATATTTATAATTTTTTTTTTCAAAATAATTCTTCAACTGTTATAAATTACATATATATATATATATATATATATATATATATATATATATATTCATATAATAATCAACATTTTAAATATAAAAAATGTACCTTCAATGACAGTGCTGTTAGAAACGGAGGGTTCACAACCGACATAAACGTTTCATAGATGGGAGAGAATATTTTTTTAAAAATATATATGTTTTTTAAATTTTACAGGATGTTTGTTTTTAAAGAGTTGGCCAAAAGTTTTCATCGTTTGAATAAATTAATTGAATATTATTAAATAAAATATTATTGTAACTTTATAAAACGCTGTAATAAAAAGTAAAATCAAGTACAGCTTGGAACATTTCCCGTGACATTTTACTAGAAGTTTATATTTAATAAATATTATACAATTAAAAAAATAGGGCAAATTAATTCTAGTTTTCCCTTTATTAAATAATTGGTAAATAATTGATTCAGCGCTTTTAAATGACACACGTAAAGAAAAGCATCGTTTATGGTATCTTTAATTGAAAAACACAAACGAGAATCTTTGATTTTATATATCTATATATATATACATATTTTGATAAGCGTCTTGGTAATAAAATTTTAAAATTAGAAGAAAATTATGACATAAATGTCATTGCAAATTACGAAATGACGGCCATGATTATTTTTCAATCCGTTATATTTCCATAAATATTACTTTTATCAAAATATATGTATAATAATTTATAAATTTATTAAAAATAAAAATTTATTTTATAATAAAATATGAAGCGTTTTATTTTGAACAAAATGACATTTTATTTTTAAAAATTGGTTAAAAAATAGCAAAGTTACGGCAGAAAATTGATGTAATTATGCGTCTGTTTTCATATCCTCCATTCTACGTTCAATTCGATCAAATATTAACTGTTTTCATTTATTACTAATTTTACTATGTAAATTAGAATATAATTAAATAATAATTTTCTCACAATAATAGACCAAATAATTATGACAATTCTTCCATAACTCGTCTATTTGTTAACCGATTTTCATAAATAAGATGTCATTTTGTTCAAAATAAAGGGTTTAATATTTTAGCCGTTAACACAAATTTTGATAAAACAAATATTTATGGAGATATAACGGATTGAAAAATAAACATGGACGCCATTTTGTAATTTGCGAAGAATTTTAAGTTGTGATTTTTTTGTAATTTTAAAACTTTATTACCAAGAAGTTTACCAAATATTAATGTGATTCGTCTATTCGAACTTGAGATATAAATTTTTATATAAAAATAACAAAATGGCGGACATGGAGAGAACGAAGGGGAAATCGCCATTTTTCCTAAGGATATTTTTTGTTTAGTTTTACAAGTAGAATCCGAAAATGTATAGCCAGCCCACCATTTTAGAAAAATTCTGTATATATATATATATATAAATTAGCGTAAATTACTGATGATAAATTGAGGAAAATTTGTATACACATTCTTACAGTGAAAGTGAGCGCAAATAAAGATTGTTTGAAATTCCGAGTTTAAAAGTGAGTAATAATGATTTTTTTTTTTTTAATTTTATCGGTAAAAAATGAAGATAATGTAGATATAAGAAGTCCAATCACTGTATTTTTCAAATTTCACATTTAGAGTTAAAATGGAATACCATTAAAAAATATTACTCTTTTTTTCATTTCTCTGTAGGTAATAAAAATAACGATTTGATTATTCGTGTGTGTGTAATCTTCATGTAAATTTCTAAAAATTGATTTTAATATTTGTTGAAATTCGACCTAAAAATAGGTGAAGAAACATAAAATATTTCTAACAGTGATTGCAAATATTTCCCCATTTCCGACTATACTAAACAAGATATACGTACATTCAATGTGGGCATGAAAATACTCTTCAGATAACTATCTAAAAACCACTATCGGGTTTTTAAACCTTAATTTTAAGAAGTAAGAAAACATTATTTTCCCACATTTTTACAGTTTTATGCTACATCCTGACATCCGAAGGGGAAGATATCCGCCTTGTGACAATCCCGGTCACCAAACCATCCCCTCCGTTCCTAGCGCGGATAAGCCTTATCGAAGGACGTTGTTAGATCTTGATAAAACAACACAGTCGTCAGTGTGGTCTGTATCAGGATGCCACCGATGCAAATACCTCGGCAGAGATTTCCATCAGTCTATTTACACAATCTACTATTCGTATGGCCTCTTTCAATCATGACCGCCTACTATAACTTACAACCCTCAACTATCAATTAACTGATTCGTGGAAGCACGATCTCCACGCAATACCACCGAAATTGAATCAATCTTTATGAAATTTTGTAAAATTATGATGGTAGTTTATATTTATAATTTATGTTTTTCGCTATCGAAGCCGAGACGGTAACTCTAAAAACCAATTATTAGGTTCTGTACTTACCAAACTATTACTATAAAAAAATTACAATGCAGTGATAGTTTTTATAAGTTGATCAGGCTTTAATTTTTATTTATCGTTATTATTCTCACAAGCATGAGTTTAATTAACCCACCGCGTTGGTCTAGTGGTGAACGCGTCTTCCCAAATCAGTTGATTTGGTAGTCGAGACTTCCAGCGTTCAAGTCCTAATAAAGACAGTAACTTTTATACAGATCTGAATACTAGATCGTGGATACCGGTGTTCTTTGGTGTTTAGGTTTCAATTAACCACACATCTCAGGAATGATCAAACTGAACTGTACAAGACTTCAATTCATTTAAAATCATTCTCTGAAGTAATACCTGAACGGTAATTCCCGGAGGCTAAACAGAAAAAGAAAGAAATGCGGAATTTAATTAACACATTCGGGTCCAGAAAACAGGGTTCTTTGGTTAGAGGGGAAGGGCTCGCTTCGCTTGCTCTGACCGGCTAATCATCTCTTGTCCGCGACGGAAAAGACAACAAATACACATACAGCGCGGGTGTGTGTGTGTGCGTGTGTACGCGCGCGTCTATGTGTGTGTCTATATATATTTATATATTTACATACACATTATAAATATTTAAACATAATGCTAAACCTAACATCAATTCTTTTAATAAAAAAAAGGTAAAATACAATTTATTAAATAGTAAAGTTAAGTAAGATTAAACCGAATCGTTCAAATAATTTATATATTGAATTTTTATAAATTTATATCTCTTTCATTAAAAATTAAACTATATACAAATATATATCTCTTGAACCCTATTTACGAATAAAATAAATAATTTGCATACAAATAAATGAATATAAACAAAATATTTATAAACTGTTTTAATCCTTAATGAAATTCAATGCAATTCGTGGTGAGCAAATATCATAAAAAAGCTGGTATACAAGTTAGTTTAGTAGTAAATAGTTTGGTTAATGAAGCCGAGGGGAGGGGGTTAGCGTTGAAGGAAAAGCATGGTACAAAACTTATGCAAATTATATTTTGTTTATGCAAGTAGAAATACCGCCTTCGTTTCTAAAACAACTTCCTCATCACATTTACAACTGTATATTTGTAACCCCATTATGTAACTACGGTTTTACACACACACACACAACACGTGCGCGTGTAAAATAATATGTATTTTAAGTAAGCAGAATAGAGATATGATATATATTTATGTAAATACCATTGAAGTGGTAGTCTGAAAAATTCTAACAAGGGAGAGAATCCGATTATAATGAGCGGAATCTGATATTAATGATATCACCTCTTTGAAAACAGTAAAATTGCATTTTATGAATATTCATTTTAGAATGTATATACACAGTGTTTCTAAAATGGTTGGCTGGCTATACTTTTCGGATTCTACTTGTAAACCCAAACAAAATATATTCTTAGGAAAAATGGGAATTTCTCCTTCGTTCTCCCCCTGTCCGCCATTTTCTTATTTATAAATAGTCGAGTTATGGAAGAAAATTGATGTTGTAATTTTGTGTCACAATTTTTCGTTCAATTATTGTGAGAAAATTATTATTTAATTTTATACTAATTTACAATACTAGAATTAACAATTCATAAATACAATTAATATTTCATCGAATTGAAATAAAGTGGAGGACATGAAAACAAACACATAATTACAACGTCAATTTTTTGCCGTAACATGGCTATTTGTTAACCGATTTTCAAAAATTATATTAAATTTTATTCAAAATAAAAGGCTTAATATTTTAGTAAATATCCTAAATTTAAGCTTTTGAAATGTAGTACTATAAGAGAATGTTATAAATCAAATGGGTGGATGAAATGACAAATGAAGAAGTGTTGCTGCAAATTGATGAAGAAAGAAGCATTTGGAAAAAATATAATTAAAAGAAGATACAGGCATAGTTCACATATTAATGCATCCTGGAATATTCACTTTAATTTGGAGGGACAGGTAGAAGGGAAAAATTCTGCAGGCAAGCAACGTTTCGAATATTTAAAATAAATGTTAGGGATGTATGATGTAGGGGTATAACAAAATGAAACGACTGGCACTAGATAGGAAATTATGGAGAGCTGCATAAAACCAGTCAAATGACTGAAGACAAAAAAAATCATAAATTTTGATAAAACTATTATTTATAGAGATATAACGGACTGAAAAATAAACATGGCCGCTTTTTTGTAATTTGTGAAGTTATTTAAGTCCCGATTTTTTTCTAATTTTAAAACTTTATTACAAAATTTTAATACGCTTACCAAATATTAAAACGATTCATCTATCCGAACTTGAGATATACATTTTTATATAAAAATTACAAAATGGCAGACAGCGGGAGAACGAAGAAGAAATTGCGATTTCTCCTAAGGATATTTTTTTTTGTTTAGTTTTACAAGTAGAATCTGCAAAAGTATAGCCAGCCCACCATTTTAGAAACACTCTGTATATATTATTCTTATTATTAAATTTGTAATATAGTTAAAATTAATTATGAATAAAAAAAAAGTAGGAATGAAATAAAATAAATTTCTTATTCCTTTTTTCTTAAACTAATATTGCAAATTTATATTATTTTCTATCATTAAAAAAATAAATTGACAACAAAGCTGTAATACTTTCCTGACATTGGTTATTTTTTATACAATAAAAAAAAAATTATACATGAAAAAAGGTAAATCTTTTCTTTTTTTTTGGATTGGGGTAAATTTATGATTTAAGTTCATTGGAAAATTATCGTTATAGGTTTAAATGAACCAGAAAAGAATTATAAAAAATTCTAAACATCGGTTTAAACTTTTTCTGCACTCAACCCTAAAATCAACTTTTAAGAAAGTTTTGTTATTCTTCTACGTTTACTACGTTAAATGAAAGAAACGGAAAAAAATTCTTTAAAAAATATAAAACCAATAAAAAGATTTGTGTTAATTTAAAGGTTTTAATTAAAAGTTTAAATAAACAAAACCCTTTTTTCATTCAAAAAAATCTATATTTTTTAACTATGATTGTGAACCCATCCACAAAAGAGCCCCCAAAGTATTATTTTGGGGGTCGCTTACACTACTTCTATGCCAAGGAAGACATTAAAAAAAATTCTATTAAAATATCTGCTATTATAACGATAGTTTTTTCGATTTTTGTCGAAAGAGAATTTTGGGGCAAATTAAAAAAAAAAAAATTGCAAGAAAACATGTACGCATGTATAAAGTAATTAAAAAATGATTGGGATTTCAGAAAAAAAAACACATTTAAAAAAATATGAATATTGACATTATAATAGGAAATTTTTTTTAAAAAAGTTATGATTTTTCTTAGACGTTCAATCTACATTGTACGGTTCAGACAATCTTTCGATACACGACATACAATGTATCAGATGGAGTAACCACTCCCTCCGAGACTGAAGTCGAGAAAGGGATTTTTGAATTCTACATTTATCGAACCCCCTCCATGGTTCCCATAAAGGGCCCCAACACCTCCAAGACATGACCTGGACTGGTAAACGTGGGTAACTTTAAACCGGCTTTGAACTGGGGTTGCACCAACCAGAGTTAACCGAGCTAGATGGCGTCAAATAGAACCTAACGACCTGAACTGCAAGTGCGGTGAGATTCAGGACTCTCCTGAACATCTCCTAAAGTGCACCCTCTGCCCAACCAAATGCACACTAGAAGATCTGTGGCAAGGAAATGCTTCTGGTGTTACGGTGGCACAATACTGGTCGCAAAGGTTTTAATGTCTCATCACTCGGACACGAAAAAGTAAAAAACAAGTAAGTCTCAGACGTTAAAAACAAAATATCATCTAAATTTAAAAGCAACTATAACCATTATTGGCCAAGAGAATCTAACAATATATATTTTTTTCCTATTTTCTCTATCTCTCTCTCTCTCTCTCTCTCTCTCTCTCATAATAAATGATTTATTTATTTTTACTCCCTTTTACGAAATAAAGGAACTATTGTAATCGAGAAAAATTTCAATTTTCAAATTTCAATGCAAATATCCATTTTGACCACACTTGAATCCATTTTGACTAATTTCGGCGTGATGTCTGTACGTATGTACGTATGTACTTATGTATCCCGCATAACTCATAAACGATTACCGGTAGAATTTTAAATTTTGTATTTAGGACTATTGTAACATTTAGTTGTGCACCTCCCGTTTTTTGATTGCAATCGACTGGGCAATCGACATTTAGAATAATTAAATGTTATGTCTGTAATAACCATGTATATTACATTTGATTATTTAATATTAATTGAAAATTATAATTTATAATCGTATTATTTTGGGTTTTCTAAGAAAAATCTTCTAAAAATTGTATATTTATTTAAAAAATAATAATTTTTTTATTTGATAGAACAATAAAATATACAATGTTATGTTGGTGTACTTTTTTGAACTGTATTCAATTTAAAGTGATTGTTGAAAATTAATTTAAAATTACTGTTGACAATTCAATTCAAATAATATTTTTTTTTAACATTTTTATTTACTTTACTAGAAAAATCATTTTAATTTTCATTTTGATTTGTAAACTGTTAATTTCAAAATACTCAGTCCATCCATCAAATTTATATTTCTATTAAATAAAAATGCAAGTATCTTTCAAATGACATATTTTTGTTATGGAAAATCGATTCTAGTAGTAGAAAAAGTATATACGTACGTAACTCGAATTGTAACTCATATTACGCACTCGGTGAAAATACTTAACTTTTTTCACTTGTGTGTAATACTTCTTCTACCTCTCGTTACATAATATACTATTCTAGATTAGTATTATTCATATCTTCCTGAGTTACTGAGATTTCTGGTGTGTCGTATAAACAAAAGTTTTTTTTATTTTTGTCTTCAGTCATTTGATTGGTTTGATGCAGCTCTCCAAGATTCCCTACCTAGCGCCAGTCATTTCATTTCGGTATACCTCCGACATTCTACATCCCTAATAATTTGTTTTACATATTCCAAACGTTGCCTGCCTGTACAATTTTCCCCTTCTATCTGTCCTTCTAATATCAAAGAGACTACTCCAGTATACTTTAATATGTGGCCTACAAGTTTGTCTCTTCTTTTAACTTGGCCACTCATAAGCGGCGAGTTGGAATTCAGCGACCTAGGCGTGACAGCGAATTGCTGTCTTTCGACGAGAGATAATTAATTATTGATTGTCATATATATTTAATAGTCGACGGGGTGCGCCTACCCATTTTAGAATATATGACAAGTGAGCGGTGGAACACGAAGCAAGTGGTGTGTGGCATCATGCTTAGTTCGCTCAAGCAATTAGATTAGCTCTAAGAGCTAGTTTAAACACTGGTCGCTAAACTGATTCGAAGCTTACTAGCCGTTTGTGGCACAGACATTCGATCTTATACTTTAGGATGACCAAATGAGGTTGTGGTGGGAGAAATGCCATGCAAATTGATCTGCTTTTAGCTATATTTTTCCAAATGCTTCTTTCTTCATCGATTTGCCGAAACACCACTTCATTTGTCAATTTATCCACCCATCTGATTTTTAACATTCTCCTATAGCACCACATTTCAAAAGCTTCTAATCTTTTATTCTCAGGTACTCCGATCGTCCAAGTTTCACTTCCATATAAAGCTACGCTCCAAACATATACTTTCAAAAATACTTTCCTGACGTTTAAATTAATTTTTGGTGTAAACAAATTTCTGAATGAAGGCTCGTTTCACCTGTGCTATTCGGCATTTTATATCGCTCCTGTTTCGACCATCTTTAGTAGTTCTACTTCTCAAATAACAAAATTTTTCTACCTCCATAATCTTTTCTCTTTTCATTTTTACATTCAGTGGTCCATCTTCATTAATTTTACTACATTTCATTACTTTTGTTTTGTTCTTGTTTATAAAAAAATAAAAGTTAATAATAATAATTAAATTATTCAGTTTAGTGAACTCCTGTACGGTGATTAAATAAATTTTAACCAGTATTAGTTTAAATGAAGTGCAGCAAAAAATGTGAATATCTAATTTAATAGACGTACAAGGAAATCATGTGGTGTCCAGATCAGATTTTTTCAACAGATGGAAACTTGTATTTTACGCTAAATAAATCCCCATACTCTCTCTAACCACAATAAAGTTAAAATAAAAAATAAAACAAAATTACTAAATAATATTTCAAAGAAAATCTATATTAATTCTATGAAGATAAAAAAAAATAACAAGTATAAAAAAATAACTGTTACTGATCAAGAAAGCATTGGTTCACTTGTATTTTTTTTTTAATCCAGCGTACCTTAAATTTAAATAAAGATCAAAACCATATGAACCGGCGAGTACTATTTAAAAACAGATAAAATATAACGTAATGTTTTTTTACCCGCTGCATATACAAACAGACAAAAACGGATTTCTTTTTTATATATATACAGATTTTTACTTTTATCAAGAAATAGTTTATATATTTTAACATTTTCTACTCTAATGTGAAAACAATAAAAGCTATAAGTAAAATAAAAGAAGGAACGATATAATATCATTAAGAAAAATTTAAATCAGATGGGTATTTCAAATGTGCAACATTCATCATCAGGCCTTAATAATAATAATAATTTATTTTTATTTGCTTTGTTTGTGCAACAGAACAGTTACACAAAACCATTGTATGTTGCACAATATCACATAAAGTCACAAAAGAACAGCCACAAATCAACAACCCACATATAAATTAAAAATACAATATTCAAAACACAATAATAATAATAATAACAGTTATACAGTCAAATACAAAAATAATAATTAGAACTTTAAAAACGGTAGCTATGGAGTGATAATAAAAACCCATAGATGAAAGCATACAAAAAAAAAACTCAATATTACTAATACATTCCAAATAAAACAAGTTATAAGCAATAATCTTTAAAAAAACAACAATAATTTTAAAATCATGAAAGTGAGCATTACACCAAGGACAATAATCCATCGCCACGTAACCCTCTCAAATTTTTAATTAAGGTTGTCTCATCTTCCCAAAAGCTTAGTTTATCCTGGAACCCCACTGCAACACTGGTACACCGCTCCATCGGAGACACGGTGGAACCAACCGGCGTCACAAATTGCCTAAAAGAGTTCACTGACCTGGCCCGGTTCCGCAAGACAACATGATAACGCGTCGGAAGTTTATTGTGCAGACCTTTATAAAAGAAAACAAAGTCAAAGTACGTTCTTCTATCAGATAACCTGGAAAGGTCTAATCGCCTCAACATATCCTCTCTACTAGCGCCAACAAAACAATTTCCAAACTTAAAACGCATCCAGTTCAAGAACCTATTCTGAACACCCTCAACCAGATCAGAGGTAAAAACTCGTGTACTATTCCACACTACGGTCGAGTACTCCAAGCGACTCCCCACCAAAGCTTTGTACAGCAGGTTACAAGTGGAAATATTGTTAAACCGTCCACAAATCCAAAGGACAAGACCAAGGTCCCGGCATGCTTTATTGACAATCCGAGCAACATATTTGTGAAAATACAACTTCGTGTCAAATAAAATCCCGAGGTCCTCAACTAATGTCTCAGCGACAATAGCGTGCGTACCAATCCTATAGCTGAAAACAGAGCTTGACGTCTTACGAGACAAAGTCAAATGTTTGGTCTTTCATTTATTATTATTATAATAATAATATTCAATAAATTAATTTTTTTTTTTTTTAAATCATAATATTTTAATAAATAACAAACAACATTTACGAAACAAATCCAATAAACCTAAACTTATTAAATAAAATAACAACTGACAACTATAAATAATATATAGTCAGTTTGAAATATTAACTGAAAAGCAGTAGGTCCTTTAAGATACGGTGTTCATAAAACGGTGGGATGCTATACTTTTTCGGATTCTACTTGTAAAACTAAACAAAAAATATCCTTAGGAAAAATGGAACCCAAAAATAATACGCAAATAAAATTATAAAAAAGTCATTCAATCTAAATTTGTTTTTGTGGTTTTTTGCTCTACAGCACCTTAGTGTTTTTCGTATAAGTTTAATATATATTTGTGTGTATGTGTGTGTTAGTTTATTAAAACATATTAAAGATTTATGTTTAAATGACAAAAAAATATTTTTTCGACATGGAAACTATAACTATAAAAAGTTTGCGATAGAAAATCATAACTTAATAACGTATAAACTATATTTTGGTTAGGTTAGTGGATTTTACAAAGGGATTTAAACTTAGGTTATGATAATATTAACCACTTCTATGGAAAGGGTTAAAAGTGGCCCATGAGATCTACATATGGCTTATACTACATACTATTTCAACCATGGTCGTTCTACTGCTTTATGATGAACCATCCATGCGAAACACGTATCGTAATCTTAATGGATATATTCTGCACTTATGTGGATATAGTATTAATAATGTAACACTTCACATGTGTACAGCATTCTGTAGTACCTTTAGATATTGCCTATCCCCACTTGTAATGTAAAATATAAATGGTATATTAAAACCAACAATATATACTCTACTACACTTTCAGTAGTTCACATATGTTAACTTTCAACATAAAATGTGTGGAATAGTGTTGCATTTGACATATATTTATATAGAATTTAATATGAACTGTTTGGAATTCTTTTAGTTCTTTGTCTTTTGCTAACATAGTCGTTGTTCAAGACTAGAAGTAATTTCTAAACGTCTTAACTTGAGGATTTTAAAACAGAATTTAAAAACGTAGTTGCTGAAAAGTCGATTTTAATAAATGATATGCCTTTATAAAAACATATATTATTGCAATTAGAATATTTTATAAAGAAAATTATTGTATTTTTGTTTATGCTAATCTACAAAGGAACTAAATTCGCGAATCCACCTTCACCAATTGTTTAGAGAAACAAAACAAATTTTTATAAACTTCATACTTAGCCACAACTTTGTCATGGAGACAATAAATAGACAAAAATGAATTAAGAAAGACAACTAACTATTTTCTTTGAACTTCTAAGTACGTTAATATATGTATGTATATATATATATATATATATATATATATACATATAGGTTTATATTAATGTACAGAAACGGATTCATATTTTAAAACTGACGATAAAAGACGGTAGAAACAAGTACGGATCAAGTTACAAAATTTATGATGCGCTTGAAAATGTTTTCCGCAATTTTGGATTCCCCATACTGAATCAAATCTTTTTTTTTTTTAAATAGGTAGATAGAATTTAATGTAAAAGTTTACGAAAAAAACGAATTCAACAAAAATTTTAATTCCATTAGTTTTACTCATACAGGGATGAAAAAATTATCGAATACATTCTTCGAATACCGAATTTGTATTCGATTCTTTGAAGAATTGGACCCATCTCTATCCATTACAATTCATTTATACAGCCTAACTGCAAAGCGGTGTGCACACACAAATTGGTCATCGGGTGTCACCACTGTGGTCGTCGGTGTATACATTATTTATTTCCAGTTAAATTAATTTTGTTAATATTATCAGTTAACATTATTTCTTAAAAAATAATCATAAAAAAGTAAACCAATGGTATTCTACAAATAAAATTTAAAAAAAATAAACCTTTTGATATTAAAATATCTATGTCCATAATCTTCTGTACTTTTGAAATTTTTTTCTATAAATCTAATGTAATCACCTCTTTTAGAATATCAAGCGTACCAATTGCATAATATGAGGTCACAGCTTTCTTGAAATATAACTAAAAAACAAAAAAATACATATAAAAAAAATCCCTTTCGGCATGCGGGAAGGCGGAGGTAGATTTCACAGGTACTAAGTAGGGGATAAAAAGATTTCCACCTTAAAGTTAAGAAAAACTTCAAATTTGCTCAATACGACGATGGTTGCATGTGAAAAGAAGTTTAACATGTTTAGCATACACCAATCCCCATCTTCTTACAATTCCAGCAACATTTTGGTCATCCCTTACCGAAAGGGTTGGTCATATTAAAAATTGTTTTAGGTAATGTTTAGAGAACTAACGACACTTTAGACCGAATCGATACTGTGCTTATTAAGGGAAGTATGATTTTTTTTTTGTCTTCGTAACTCCATTATTTTTACCTCGTGGGCGAATGGTTGTTGATATCTAAAAGCTTTACTTGATACGTTTTAGGCCCTTATCCAAAGAATAGTACGAACTTAAAATGAATTCGATATTTTACTTAATAAGAAAGTTATAAGGATATTTTGTTTTTCGAAAAAGCTCCCCCATGATCTGATTCTGCCCATTAACTAACTAATTTTGGTTAGTTATATTTTATGTAACAATTCGAAAGTTATTGGCGTAAAATTACGGCAGTTATCGTGTTCACAAGAAAGTAAAATATATATGTATATATAAACCTTTGAACCGACGGTGGTTTTGGAGTCTGGGGGATGTGAAACGCGAAGATATGTAGAAATTTTCCGGAAGTTAAATTATATAACCATTACAATAGGTAGCTTTCTTATGAAATTTACTTAATTTTTTTAATACAGCAAAGAATCAGATTTATCGATTAAATTTTAAAGGATAGAAATCCTTGATTTCTGTTACATATTTCATAAGAGAGAGATAATATTCTTAGCGATTAATTTATGGAAATTCATCACAACTTTTATGACTAGAAAAAAGTTTAAAAGAAACACTTTTTTGTGTAGTTCGTTGAACCTCTTCTTTTCTCATCATTACAACACAACTTCTCTCTTCTGCTACTGAGTCTAATCTTCTCTTGTTGTTTGTTTAGACATCCTATTACCATAAAAGATACATTCTATCATTATCTACTTAAACTTTATGTCCTAAGCGTACGCATCAAACTAAAGTTAAACTACACTAAAACAACTTGATATATAGATTAAAAGTTTCCTCTTCTCAATGGATATATGTTATTTCTTTTACTGTTAATCACATTTAGAAAACTAAAACAGACATTAATTTATTAAGCTAAAAAATCCGGAAATTTAATCATTTTAACCTCTGTATGTAGAATTATCATAAAAATATTCCTTTCATATATAAAAAAAAAAAAAAAAAAAAAAAAACACAGTAACAACCAATCACAACAAAATGAAACGAAAATTTGCCAAAACGTCTTCTTGGCTTGAATCAATACCAGAAATACACATTCAAAGACATAGACAAGATGACAATTTTATAAATTATCTACATATTGGCAGAGATGCGTTGACACCCAAAAGAAACAGTAGGTGCGCTGTAGTTATGCCAGAAATAAATCGTTTATCCAAGTCCCAGATATTCCTAATTTCAACAGCCTTTCTGGAAGCATTGAAACATATCGACGAAGCTGTGATAAGGAAAAATTAATAATCTTTATAGAATTCCATAATAAATAACTAAAGTAAAAAATAATTAACGGACAACGCCATAATCCAAAAAAATAAACGAAAAATACAACCTAATCAAAGCAAAAAGACCTTCTACAGACATCTAACTCAACTGGGTACAATTTCAGTTGGGCATTAGACTGAATGAAGAAGGAGAAAATTTGGGTAAACAAGCTGCTGAATCTCACGAATTCTCTGTGCACTTGAACATTTTGGCGACGCTTAAAGAAGTTCAAAAATTATCAAAAAAGAAAGTAATGAGAAGGTGGAACGAAAAATGGCAACAGATCAAACCATAAATACAAAAAAAAGTAGTTTTGAAGAAAATCCTGCTTAGTAATTTTCCAGGTTTTCCAGAAAAGATGTCTATTGGATAATGGATAGTCTAAATTCAGCCACGTACATCTTAAAACGAAAAAAAGAGAGAAATTTAAATGAATACTATCAGGATTATCTGTCAGTAAAGCACATTATTACCGATTGTCCAAACTACTAAACGGAAAGAATGAAACACAAGATACCTCAAGATCTAGAAAACTGCTTAAATAAAATGACAATTAGTGAGAAAATAATATCCGGCTTCCTTTGCTCGAGTAGTAGCGTCCCGGCCGTTAATCCGGAGGTCCCGGGTTCAAATCTCGGTCAGTCATGCCATTTTCACACACGCTACAATTTATTTATCTCATCCTCTGAAGCAATACCTAACGGTAGACGCGGAGGTTAAAAAAAAAGAAGAAAAAAGTAAATAATGAGAAAATACACTTAATTTTCTGAAGAACTTGAATTTTCAGGATTATATAAAAGTGTAATTATATCATCCACTAGGTGTTACTAATGACCGATAAGAATGATGCGACATGAAATAAATAAGAAAATAGACTAGGTCTAATGGTAAACTCGTCATCGTAAATCAGCTGATTTCGAAGTCTAAGTTCTCAGGTTCAAATCGTAATAAAGGTAGTTGCTTTTATTCGGAATTGAATACTATATCGTGGAACCAGTGTTCTTTGGTGATTGAATTTTAATTAACCACACGTCTCAGGAATGGTTAGCCTGAATTTGTTCAAGGCTACACATTTACCGGTACAGTCAAATTACACTAAGTCGCAATGACTTTAGTTGTTGATTCGACTATAAATAAAAGTATTAAAAAAAGAATACGATTTTTTCACGCTTTTATGTAGTATATATTTTTAATTTTATGGATCGTAGTTACAAAATGAATACTATGAAAATCTAATTATTTCTATACTTGTAGAGGAGTTAATAAAAATTAAACTAAGAGATTATTGTATCCACCCGGGGGGGGGGGGATAAACAAAAAAAAGTAATTAATCTTTGGGGTTCTTGTTCTTTTCCAAGAGTTATACAAGATATCGTAATATTCGTAATTTTTAACGTTATTGATTAAAAACGAAAAGAAAAACACAAAACAATAAATATAAAATTACTTGTTTGAGTATATTTAAATTTATTTTTAATTTTTCTAACTGAGATGCTAACAAAATAATGCAATAAACAAAAGTTTTAATATAAGTATATTTAGCATCACAATTTCGAAAAATATATTTTCGATTTTCTGAAAATGTGGGAGCTTATTCATTAGGCGGCTTTTATTGATGATTAAAATATTCGTTAAAACTGAATTTAAATAAATTTAAAAAAAATATTTATCAATTGTTTTTTTTTTTTTTTTAACTGAATTTTTACGGGCATCGACTGCTAAGGTCATTAGCTCTCGTCACATTCTTTAAAAGAAATTATTATCTCCATCAGGATCGTCATATGTAAGGGTGTAAAGGGCCCTTACATTTTATTTAAAAACACAAACTTCACAATAAACATTAAAACATAAAAGACAAGGACAATCACAAACACTTACTGGGTGTAAAGGGCCCCAATATTAAAATTTGAGATAGGTTCTCAAAAGACCATGAAATTAAAATTAAAATTAAACTTATTAATACCATATCTTTCTTTCTTTCTTCTACGAAGTCTCATTTATAGTTTGTTTAAGCACCCTCGGGGCGACCAAAACCGCCGTTGAGCAGTATATCAGTCGTGCCAGGGTGCCGTGGCAGTTGAATCCTTCTTATATCAGGCCATAGGCATGCACGGCAATTGTTTTTTTAACTTTATATCAATTAATCATATCAATTGTTTTTTTTTTTAACTTTGTATGCTCCCTTCCTATCAGGGAAGGGGCAGTAAATAATTTTATTGTTTAAAAAAATACGTTTGAGCATCAAACATTTGAAATTAAAAAAAAAAAAAAAATTCATTTTGTGGACCTCTTATAACTGAGGAGAAGCACTCGGGTAAAATTAATTTTGAAGAAAATAATTACTAAGTGGTAATAATAAATTAAAAAAAAATAATTTTCAAAAATTGTTTAAAAATTCAAAAATGGATTTTTGTTTTTTTAAGAAATACTAAAAAATAAGGGCTACCAAAATGTAATATTTTTTAAATGTCGTTGATAACCTGTTAGATGGATTTAAATAATTTTTTTTTTTAATTTAAAAACATTTTTTGTAACCAGATCTTTGGAGTGGGTTGGGAAAAAACCTTTATAACAGTTTGAAGGAATATTCATGTATAAAATAAAGATGAAAATAACTCTACTTGAGAATACGATGAGAATTAACTCATTTCTGAGACAAGTTATAGCTAAAAGAATAAAAATATAAAAAGTTTTTTTTTGGGGAGGTTGGTAAAAATTTATAAAAATATTTGGTAATTTGTGAGGTTGATAAAAAAAAAATTTCAACTGTTCTAACAAAACATTTTTTCTTAAGTATCCCTAATAATGATTTGAAATTTTATCTCGGCCAACACACCTCCATCCATTTTCCAATGTTTAAAAAAATTAGATATATCCTTTCCCCTCCAAATGTAGTACCTGTCTTCCAAGTTTAAAGAAAATCGATCATCGGAGTTCACAGTTATAAGACCAAATACAGGCCACTAGAACAAAAATACCTCAAGATCTAGAAAACTGTTTAAATAAATGACAAATAGTGAGAAAAAAATTTGCCGGACTCCGTGGCTCGAGTGGTAGCGTCTCAGCCTTTCATCCGGAGGTCCTGGATTCGAATCTCGGTCAGGCATGGCATTTTCACATACGATACAAATCATTCACCTCATCCTATGAAGCAATACCGACCGGTAGACCCGGAGGTTAAAAAATAAGAAAAAAGTAAATAATACGAAAACACTAAATTAAGTACGTACATATATGAGTACATACGTACATTACAAAAATGTCCATCTGACAAATATATAGATTTTTGGAATTGAGAGCATTGAAAAACTTATTATTATTATTTATTATTTCCAATTATTCCCCTTCAGAAGAGCGCGTGAACTTTCCAATCACAGTTTTACTTCCTTCTTCTCTCTTCTTTTCTTCCGAAAACCTCTTCATCCGTTCACTATCTTTCTTCTTCCTCTCCTCGGTCTATCTTCTACTTATCGTTTCTCTTTTACGCTATTGTTCAATTTTCTTATTTCTAATTTCATCCCTAAACTTCCTTCTGTTCATGAATTCCTATTCGGAGATGTTCAGTCGTTCCAGGTCGTATAGATTTTTTTTGTAATGGGTAAAGATATATATTTTATATCGTCTTGCAAGTATTGTGTTTACTTATACTTCATTTTCATGTCTGTTAGGTTTTTTCATTTAAATTAATTACTTTCATTTCATTTTTTTTTCTTTCAGTTATATTTACTTTTAATTATTCGTATATACAGAAGGATTCAGTAAAAAATTTAACAAAATTTCAATCGCAAATACTTTTCATAACACTTTAAGAATTTTATGTTTTGTAAACGCTTTTTAAGTACTTTTTCCCAATTCTATTTGAGTTTTATGTATAAAAAAGAGACTTTTATAAAAAATGCGACACGAGTCGACACATACAATCATACAAGCGCATATACGTCTAGAATGGTTCTCCGTAAAATAAATCATCATTCAGTTTTTTTTTGTTTTTAGATTTGTATTTAAAAAAAAGATTCTATTTTTGTTAGTACATGAATTATAACGCTCCGCACTTCTCAGTATAAAATAGTCGTTTGTAAATACGCTTTTACCATATACTTATCTTCTCTTTACATCTTCTGTTGAACTTTAAAAAAGTTGCTGAAACCTTCCATTTCCATTTTATTATTAATCTATAATTATTATTTTTTCCATCCTTTTTTCTTCTACTGATCCTTCCAGCATAATTTTTAATTAGTCCTTCTCCACGATATATTTCAGCCAGTTGTTTCCTATTTTAAAGTATTCCATAAAAGTTTCTTTTCTTTTTCTCATTACTACTTCCATTTTTAATTTTTTATATATTTAATTACAATTACT